>NW_015619073.1:0-1268 GCF_001515605.1 Sinocyclocheilus anshuiensis
AAATAATGATCTTTAAAAAAGCATCATATGACCCCTTTAATGTCTGCTCTGATAGTGAGCGCCAATAACAAAATAAGTTCACAATTAAAAACCAATCATTAGTTTGTTTTTTTTTGTTTTATTTTAATTTAATTTTAATTTAATTTTTTTATTATGAGGGGCCGTACAAGCCACATTCATTCTGGCACTCTCACACACTTACATTTTCCTTTCACGTACATTATTTGCATGAAACACCTTTGATGAAAAATATGAAATTGGCCTTGTTGCTGTCTAGAAACACAATGCAGGTAAAACCACAAATCTGAACACCCTATAACTCTTAAGTTTCATGAATTTTTTTTTTAGATCATGCCATATGATTTTGTTTAGAGGAGACTCTAAAATGCTAACTAATAGTAACTCACATTAGTCTTTGTTGCAGCACTGAATTACAGTTACACTTCCTGCTTCTGAAAGAAAATGTGCCTGGAACCTAATGTTGCTATCCACCTTATTCCTAAATGTGGAAGTAAGCATATGGGCGAGAATTCCGGTTCATTGGCCGCTATATGGAAATAGCGAGAAGAATAACAATGTGAAGTAGATGGTAAAACTGTTTGCATTACAAACCAGTGTGTTCATATAACACCAATTTGCAGCATCAAGCAGCAAAACGAGCAGTTTTGTACAACTAAAAATAGCTGGAAGTGAATGGGACCGGAAGCAAGACCCATAAAATGTACAAATGGCCAAGCCAATTTTTACGTGAAGAAAAAGGTGGATAGTAACGAATGCAGCATAGGACGCACATCTGATTGAAAGAGTAACTGCACACTCTTACTTTAGCAGACAGTTCGCCTTGTAACAGAATTAAGTTAAATAGCGCAAATTGTATCATTCAACTGAGCTGTGCACATTTGTTTTTGACACTTAGGCCTACGTTATGCTCTTGAGTTGGCTATGCAATAAATACACTTTCTTGAATGACTGGTGTTTTCTAGTGTATGGTAATGCCAATGATGTGACCCATTTCAGTAAAGATTGCAATTTTCTTGGCCGATTCCGATTTCTGATTTTTTTTTTTTCAGATTCCGATTTTCTTTCTAAGAATTATAATTGACAGCATACAAACAAAAATCTATACTTTTTCTTTTATCAATGCAAAAATTTATTCACATAATAAAATAAATTATTAAATATTACAATTCCCCCAAACAAAAGTTAAAGATGTTCTCTCACTCAAACAACTTTCAAAATAAAGTGCTCTGTGACTGGAAAGAGGTAGA
>NW_015619074.1:0-1275 GCF_001515605.1 Sinocyclocheilus anshuiensis
CTGAGCCTTGGCAAAGGTGGTCCAGCGTTTTTGCAGAGTACGCTGGCCTCCCACATCACTCTAAAAACAGATTAACACCTCCTTTAGAATGACATCTTAATAAAACCAACGAATCTTTCATTTGAAGACTGCAAACATGCTAGCGGCGACAAGCGCACAAACACAAGAAATGCATCTAAAACAATACTTACGGTGCAAACTTGGGCAACGCGAGACACTGTAAACTTGTCAATGAAGTCATATTCTTTTCCAATCTCACTAAAGAAGAAATAAACCTTCTCCTCACTGGGAACGTACGTGGAGCTGATGAATGTAGGATCTGGAATAGTGTAGTGAATAGAAAACAGGATAAGTTATGAGTAGACAGTAAAGCAAAATTAGAATCAGTAAATTCTAACTCTCTTTGCTTTTGTGGCAGCATAAACAAAAAAAAAAAAGTTTTCTTACCTTCTAACCAGCCAAGTGTATCATCCAGTTTCAGATCAACATGGCTGCCTTCGCTCAAGTGGCGTGAAATCACAGGCCGAGTTCCCCTGTAGTCTGCCACGGTTCCTGTGTACAGTTCTCCATCTGAAACACACAAAGAAACATTATATTGTGCCAAATCACATACAAATAAATACAAACATCCTTCATTCATAATCTTAGTCATTAGGATCTAGCAAAATGTATTAACCATTTGTGGTTGTGAATATTCATATTTGCTAAGTTTTGGAAACTTGCATGGACTTCTTTTATAATACCTTTTTTTTTTAAGATTTCTTCCACTTTCCTTATGGAAAATAACATATTCCTAACTTTCCATCTTTTTTTCATTACAAGTCTATGGCAAAGTAAAATGGCAACATTTCTGTGTTCATTTAAACACTGTTGTGGCACTTTCAGCCTCAAAAAGACAGAGACAGACATCACACACACACAAAAGTTTTAAATTCCAAAAAGCTAGGGGTTTTGGGCAATATTAGCCCAAATAATTTTCATGCATGGGTGGGCATTTTGAAAATCAAATCAACTGGGGTTCGTGCATGGCTGTAGGCCTGTCTGATGGTGAGGTAAATGTGAAGTGAACATTCTCAGGCCTCATGTCTAAAGTCACATGTCGGCCATCCAAAGATAAGTAGATCAACACTAGGATTTAAGAGCAAGAGGATTAATGGTGTCTGTTCACTGGGGGAAATCTGCCTCTCTCGTTAACTCTACTCTTCTTTGCAGCAAGGCCCTTTTCACACCACACATATAACTAACCTGTGAGAGCAGCATCAGCAAAACTGCACC
>NW_015619075.1:0-1275 GCF_001515605.1 Sinocyclocheilus anshuiensis
ACACACACACACACACAGACAGTTCTGTTATTAAGGGCTGTTGCATGAAATCAGTGGGTGGTTCAAAATAACATAGCGTTTATCATTTACCTTAGAATCCACATCAGCTCACTCATCAGCATAATGCACAGTTAGATTAATGCATTAAATGCATCCAATGCATTGGATGGAGTCTGGAACATTCTGTGGGCAATTTGGTGATTCAGGGAAATTTACAGACATGACTGAACATTCACGGCACTTGAAAGGTTGTTTCAACCACTAAGCCTATAAAAAAAATAAAATTAAAAAATCCTAATTTTATAAGCAGGTCTAGTCAGCAAAGGTTTCCATTACTTTAATAAAATAACATATTTGCATTTCATAAACGTGATCCATTTGACAAACCTTATTCATATTTTGTATTTTGTAAGAGTAAAGACTTGCATTTAGTCTCTTTTGAATGTTTTTCCATGTGCTTTCACTGCAAACAGCCTGTAAACCCCATTATTATCCTGCAGGTCTGTCTTTTAGACAATGGAGTGATTGACTACACCTTACAAAACCACATAAAACCTTTCCCAAACTCAAGAAGCATCAAGAGAGCAGATGTCTGTTTGATATTTTCATAATGCTATGTCAATAACGACCCAGACTATACTCTGCGATCCAGTTTTTGTTAATGCTGACATCCATGTTTTGAAGAACATGCATGAATAATGAACAACAAATCTCATTTAGCTCTTAATACTCATGGTGTTTTTTTCTTTCAGAACCTGGTGAACACATTCAGCTCTACCGTCGACAATCAGGTGCCTAAAATTAACCAGCTGGAACAAGATGTTACTAATCTGGCCGAAGATATGGACAGTCTAAAAGAACAGGTACTTGAAGATATGTTTTTTGATACAAAAACATGCAGATTTCATGCAGAATGCTGTTCATAAGCAAGTGAGAAATCCCGTACATCAAAAAATATATTCTTTAAAATATATTTCATAATATACAAATAGGGCCAAACACTATGTGTTAAAATACGTCTAAAAATATATTTACATAAATATATTTGCTTATATATTTTTTGTCATTTTTGAAAATGCATATTTTTTAAAAAATATATAATTTTTTAAAGCATTCTTTTTTTTTTTTTTGCTCTCCATATATTTCAGTCCAAGAGAAAATAATCACATTTCACATTTGAAGAAAAATCATCATCAAGGAACATACTTTACAATTTTTACAAGTTTTTTTTTTTTTTTTTGGTTATATGTTGAAGTTAAATATATTTCCAATTTC
>NW_015619076.1:0-1274 GCF_001515605.1 Sinocyclocheilus anshuiensis
CTAACTCAATATGCATATCAAATTCTGAATGTAGCACATTCAAACTAACTCGCTTTCGCCAAGCAAACAGACCTCATGTGAGCGATGCTTGCAATAATGCTGATATCTAACACCCCGAACACGCCGTCAACAGTGGTGATGCTGTCCTATTGTTTGAGATGGGGGTGCTACTTTATTTATGTCTATGGGAACCAAATGCGGATGAGGAAAGCAATGGATTTCACCACTTTTTTTTAAATAAATAATGTATATTTGTTTGCTAGTCTTTATAGATTAGATGAACTTCTCAGTTTGTAAATATGAACAAATAAAAAAGTTATAGTAGATAGTTGTGCACTTAAAATGGAATTCTAAGGGACAACCATTAATTTCTGTGGTAATTGTCAATATGTATTTAACACACAATATTCTTAAAGAGTGAATATTCTTAATTTGAAACATCAACAGGTATAGAATATTATTTATTATTAATATTATTTATATTATTTAAAAAATCATCATGGGCACTTCAAATTGAAAAATCAGGAAATCTGCAAATGCTATATTCATCATTTAGTGCCTGTATGGGTTTTCATGAGCAACAATATCGATCTGGGACACATTCAGAAAGAAGACAGATTACCGCCAGCAAACAAGCTCTTAAGATTGCATGATTTGTTACAGACGACAAAACCAATCAAATCAAGAGAGGAAGTAGGATAGACCCAAGAGTATCTGTTGTTCGTGACTTTATTATAATAAATGTCTGAGCATCTGAACGCTACCACAAACATAAAGTGGATGAAAAGGGCAGCTAATATTTGCAGCTAACTTCCTTTTGAAAAGCAGAGAATGGCCATTAGCTAGTTTATTTTATGTCAATGGTGTGAAAAACTCTGCTGTGCACAGTGGATAGATGTCCGTCAGATTAAGTTCTGCTATCACAGAGTGTGTAATCATCAAAGGCCACACACGCACACACACACACACACACTCTTGCTAGCAGATGTCTGTCTTTAAGCTTGTGGACGTCCACTGCCTCCCCTTTCAACATTGGCCCCTCCCCCCATCACAACCCACGGCTCATTATGTCAAATTTTCTTTCATTTCCCCCCTTCCCCCAATTCACCCCTAATCTTTCCCCCCAATTTCTCTTTAATTAGACCTACTTTCACCTCTCTGCCTCTTTCGCGCTCTCGAACCCTGTAACCCTTCAATTCATCCGAACAATGGACTCATCCTGTCTGGATGCGAGTATAGACACTGACACTAAGTCAAATATACTTAATCTCGCA
>NW_015619077.1:0-1275 GCF_001515605.1 Sinocyclocheilus anshuiensis
ACCCCGCCCTCTATTCAATATTTTGTTTCAGGAAATACATCACTATACTGAAATAAAGTCGGCAGCAACTTCCGGTTCACTCCGACTTTAAAGTGTTTAGAAAGTAACAAAACGGCGCAAAGTGTTCATCACGATACATTTATAAAAGTTAACCATGCACAGAAACGTTGGATATTTCTGCATCAACACTGTATGTGTAGCATAAACGTATCCTCTAAAATGTCATGGACGTTACTTGGCCCTGGAACTCACTGACATGTTTAACAAGAGGCTTGTAAATGTATAGAGCTTTGCTGTTAAAGCAAGCTAAGTGTACACAATGCATTATCATTCCCTTGTTAATCAGCAAATTGCCAAATGATAACATCTTGTTGAAACATTGAGTCTATCTATTCCCTTTCTTGACAACAGTAACAGCCATTTTTAGAAAATCGCTGCTTGTGTTGGCGCACACCTTGTATAAGATGTAAAAAAAAACAGCAAATATCTGTAAAATTCGATGAGAGTAGTTACATAAAATGCAGTATCGACCTAAGTGAACAGGTCTGTTTGTGTGCGCCCAATTTTTTTTTTCATGGTAAGGATGACCTTTGCATGGAATTGCCCCATAATGCAAATGTTGGGAATACGTGTATAACCATCTGTAAATTATTTAATTGACAAACAACAGCAAACGGCGTGTTCTTTCACACGGAAACTGCTGGCCTAGTGCATGACTCTGCAGGAGAATACCATTGGTTTTCACAGATGACATGCTGCTGTTAGATTATTTTTCAGGTCAGTGGTAGTGGAGTTATAGCTGTCATAATGCTCGATATGATTTCAGACAGTCCATTAAGTGACTGCTGATTCTTTGATTTTTCCTCTGATTGACGTGCTTATGTAATATCTCTTCCTCTGTCATATCTGATAGCACCACTATGATTCGACTAGAACAGTGACTCACTCATCGTTACACTAAGACAGGCTGTCACAGGTCTAGTCCGTTTTCTTGTGCTTTCGTTGACGTACAAGCAATGGTTCCCACAAATACATGGTGAAATTCCCCACTGCAAGCACGGACATTAATTGAATTACAGCTTTTTTTTCTCACATATTTGAATACAAAATACTTACAAACTTTATATCTATATTGTTAAATGTCTGGCATTAGATTGTTAAACATTAGATTGGTAAGTTATCACGGGCTATGCCCACTGCCATTATTTGTTTACAACACAGTCAGAGAGTCAGAATATGCTGGATTTACAACACACAAGATCATCTACTTCTCCC
>NW_015619078.1:0-1275 GCF_001515605.1 Sinocyclocheilus anshuiensis
TCACCTGACAGTGACGACAGTGAAAGCAAGAGATCGGACGGTAACACCATCATCTCCTTTAACTGCTATTGGCATCACATAGCAGCTGAATACTAATTTGCATACTAGCAGCCTAATTTGCGGCACTATGTCCTAACCAGGCGTGACACAACAAGTTGGCAATAACAAGTCTGTCCACACTCAAAACAAAAATCACTGCAAATCAGAACATATCGGTTGTTTTGACCGGTGAGGTTTCATTGTGGATGGGGCTACATAGATCATCATGACAGAAGTCTAAACTAAGATTGTCTTGTTTTTGTCACAGTCACAACTGGTTGTAACAAATAACTCAGAACATGGAAGAAATTTTACAAGTTTTTATTACTTGTTTTATTGTGTTGCACCTGGTTAGGACACGGTGTACAACAGTGACTACAGCATCATAAAACTGCACTCACATAATAAAGAGAAAATAATCATCTTGGGAGTCATATCAGTCCAAAAAAAAAAAAAACATCCAAGGGTACATTCCTCTAAAATCCAATGGAAGTCTTTTATTATCCGAGCACCTTTGGCATACTTTTTTTTAAACAGATTATGATTTGTGACACTCCTTATCTCGTACTTATTTAGAACGGATAGTATGTAAAATGTGAATCAGCCGCTATGAGCAGGAGAGCTACTTTAGGTTCATTTCCTCTCATCAGGATAATTGGCAGAAAAACCCATGGTGATTTGACACCTTCACGCATTTTCTTTCACCTCTGCATTTCACCTAAAAATGTATCCGTTTACTTGGCCTTGTGTTCTTCCAAACCTGTATGACTTTCTTTCAGGTGCAATATCCTGGACCTTTTTTTTTTTTTGGCCATGTGAATGGGGCTCTTGCTCTGAAAAATTAAAGTAGTCCATATGACTTATACACTATATACAATAGTTTTGTGTGCCATTTAAATTATGAAATTTTAATTAAAAATGTTAAAAACTGAACTTAAAATTATCCACTAAAAATGCTTACCCTCACTGCAGAAAATGACTTTTTTGTCTTTTTTTTAAACTTGTTTTTCAGTGAAATATTTAAATATCCTTCATAACACTACATAAGATATTAAAACTTATCCTAGGTTTTATCTTTAATAGAAATGTGTTTTGTTTTACTATGCTTTGAGATATTTTTACCTGCGCATTAAGTAAAAAAAATTCAGTAAATGCAGTAATATTGTGAAATATTTTTACAATTTGTTATAACTGTTTTATATTTGAATATATTTTAAAATATAATTTATTCCTGTG
>NW_015619079.1:0-1275 GCF_001515605.1 Sinocyclocheilus anshuiensis
AACTGATCACGGTCCTGAAGTGACATGAATGTGCAAAAGAATAACAATAGAATAAATAACAAGACAGCATGAAGCACGTCATCACTTAAGGAGGCCACTTCAGTAAGCATTCACGCATTCATTTATAAGCTGATGTGCCGCGAATTCTAAGCAGGCGATAAAGGAGGACGAAGATAAGGAGAAAGTTTTTAAATATTCATGATTTGACCTCTTCAGTTTAGCTTGTATAGAGCTGTCACTGTAATACTGTAAAGAGTAAACAACACCACACTGTCTCTTCAATGACTACCTCTGCAACTTTCTGTCATATTCACCGAGTGATCAAAGAAATAACAGTACGTAAAATCATGTGACTCCTGTCAGTGCAGGATTATGATGAAGGTCAATCATGTCAATCATAGAGTGATGTAAAAGTCGCATGAATTGACTGCTGTGGCATTGCAACACATCTGACCTGAATCAGATTCAGGACCACATATGAAAGTGGCCCAAATCAGAATCGAAAAGTTCAGGTTTGTGCCGTTCACGCTGTCATGAATCTAAACGATCTGAGTCATATATAGGAGTACAAAAAAATCAGATTTTCCTGCAGTGTGGACGTAGCCTAAACGGTGTTACCAAGTTGCCAACTTGGAAAATAAAATTAAAAACTGAACTGAACAGCCTCAAGAGTTTTCGCATACAATATATCTCACATTTTGAGATGTTTTGTGAAGAACAGAATGAAGAGAAAGAGAAACAAACTTTCCTCTTAAGAAAATCAAAATATTTTAGTCACTTTGATGAATCACAAAAATACCAGCACTAATATGAAAAAACATGAACACCGTGTGTGAGCTTCTTTGCTCTGCTGAAGATGAACGATTGCGATACCTTAACATCCGTTCCGTCTGTGGGCATGAACTCCTCATAGATGTAGGATCCAGTCTTTCTGACGTTACTCTCGGGAGAATAGACGCTACTTCTGCTGCCAATCTGAAACAGACGAAACGTGATCAGAAACCGAGTTTGGATTATCTGATAAACAGAGTCAACAACAGTGTTCCAGAAGTTTAATTATTTATGTATTTTTTGTGATAACATAAACCTTTCAATACCAATATACGATTTCATGTCGTTATGACTATATCTTCTTGTTTTTGAATAATTATTTATTTGCACCACACTACTAAATCATTAAACACAAACCATGTCAGTGTTACACAAGCTATTAAGCAGCTCAGCTACTCGCTCCTAAAAAGAATTGCAAGTTATGTACACTGAACAAAATTATAA
>NW_015619080.1:0-1276 GCF_001515605.1 Sinocyclocheilus anshuiensis
CAAAAAAACTTTGCTGTTTAATTTTACAAATAAAAGCAAGTTAATCAGTGTGCAGATTTTCTTCGTTTACTTTCATGTAGAGTAGTATGTCAAGTGAAGTTACCTTTATTTCTTTAGCACTTTACACAATACAGATTGTGTCAAAGCAGCTTCACAGTGATTAAACAGGAAATAGCAGAATCAATTATTGAAACTCAGCTATGGAGACAATTCAGATTCTGCTGTTATTATTTTAACAAGTCCAGTGGTGTCGGTCAATGGGCCATATCAATACATTTCTGAAATGTAAGTGTTTTTCAGACCCCAGCTAAGCAAGCCAGAAGGCCACAGTGGCCAAACTCCATCACGTGACAAAAATGGAGAAAAATAAAACCTTGGGAGAAACCAGACTCAGTTGGGGCACCAGTTCTCCTCTGGCCTAAGCGAACGAACATGGAGTGATATTGATCAAACATCACACTGGCATTAGGTGGGAAAAGAAGAGTTGTATTGTGTCCAGCAGGTTGTAAAATATGAGTCATGTATGTTCCATAATTGATCAGTCAGTGTTTTCTAATAGGACTGAATCAGTGATTGATTTCAAGTGAATGACTCCATCATGAGGCTTTCTGACCCTGCCCCAAATTATCCAAAAAGATCATTCATAAGGCAAGTAAACAACCACATGAGGATGAGACCACACTATTTTTCTCTTGCTCTCTGAGCCTCATCTCTTTCTCGCTTCCCCCTTTTTCAAACTGTGTTGTCCATTCACACCACAGTAGGCCAGAAGGGGTGAGCAAGACTTGTTAGATCAAAGCAGAAGAAATTGTCTGTAAGGACTGATTTGTCATTCCCTCCGTACAAGGCAAAGCTCTGTTTCCAGCCTACCCCCAGCTTTTTTTGTCACAGTGGTTCTCACACTAAAGCATTCTGGGATCATGATCCAGCAGGGTACCGGAAAAGGCACAGCATCCATACAGGCCCGCTCAGACTCATGCCAACTGTCCCAACACTTTCAGACACAAATAAACCCGTCATGTAGGTCTTGATTTTAACAGATCTTGGCCTCATTCACAGGAATGTATTCAGTTTGTATAAATAGCCATAGGTTTGTTTAATTACTTACCACGGTAGGAATGCCTTAAACACACATCAACCTCTTCCAGGCATCTCACCCAAAACACTAACATTTTTCTTTCAGAAGCATTGCAGGTGACTTTCAGAAGCATTGCAGACTAAATAACAACCTAAACCAGTCCACCACATCCCTCTGAGCTCAGTTTGAAAACAGGAC
>NW_015619081.1:0-1273 GCF_001515605.1 Sinocyclocheilus anshuiensis
CAGGAATAAATTACATTTTAAAATATATTCAAATAGAAAACAATTTAATAATATTCACAATATTGCTGTTTTTACGGTATTTGGATCCAATAAATAAGCAAGCAAAGGATACTTATTTTAAAAACATAAAATTGTACCGACCCCCAAAACAGTAGTGTACTTTTTGTTTTGTTTTTGACGTCGTCACAGAAAAAAAATGTTATATGACTGTTATATTCATTTAATGTTCGGTTATTATTTATATTTAATTTTATGTTAGCCATTTGATATAGATTTTATCCAGTTTCTGGAGGTTGCACCTAATCCAGACTTTCTAACCAGTACCTTCTTTTTATAGAACTGAGCCCTGATTCCAATGATCAAAATGCTCCCTACCTCTTACCAACCATAAAAACTGTCCCCTCAGGCAGTAAATGTAAAGTTCCTGTCAGTTCCAGCAGGGAGCACTGTGTGTCTGACCAAAAAGAGCACGTCTGACACATTATTAACCCTTTCGTATCACACTGGATAAATACAAATTTATCAAAGTGTGCAAGACAGATTATTGTGGCATTTTTATTATGAGATCGAGATACCAAAAGGAGATACCTCAAATGAGATACCAAAGATGATCATAGCCTATGTCCATCACACATGCATATTGATATCTAGAAGTTTTTTTTTTTCTTCGTCGTCGACTTTTTACTAGCATTCTGATAATAAAATTGAATAAAATACCAACAATAAAAACAACTAGCTAGGTTAGCCTATTACCTTTAAGTTCACAGAAATCACCATCAGGTAATTCTGCTGTTAACACTTTCTCAGACCAGTGGATGTGGAACCTGTTTTCTGGTTTGGTCAGGTGATGTTCGACACTCACAGTGACACCTGACTGCTCAGGTACAGTGATCTGCATGAGTGGGGCACACTAGATGTTTCCTTCAGCCCTCAACAGCAGTGGAGCAGATTGATGAGGCCTTCAGGTGGGATGGTGGCTGGATGAGAGCTCCAGATGGCTCATTACCACTGACAGCAGTTTATTTTATCCCCTACGCTCGCTAAAAGGTCACATTGTCTGCTGACTCAGCTCAGAGAGTCCTGCCCATCAGATCAACTCTGGCAGAGGGACGCATTACTGGGTCACAGGTTTCTTGGATCATATGTTGTCCCGTAAATATATTTGTTACGAAAAAATGTTACTCAATAAGAGAGATGTTTCTTTTGTTGTCTATTGGATGAATATTAAATAATCTTAATTGGCTAATGTATGTCATTTGATATTCAATGAAAA
>NW_015619082.1:0-1275 GCF_001515605.1 Sinocyclocheilus anshuiensis
AACTTTGTAGAATATGACTGGTGGTAGGAAACAAAAGGCCGCAAAGGACCTGTGGGCTTTAACAGGTGGTTTCAGTGTTGTAGTGAAAGAGTTCTCAAAACTGAATGTAAGACATACCATTCCATATAATTCTGAGATCTGGACCAATCTGTCTCTGTCAATTTTTGGAAATGACAACAAACAATACAAACATTGGTTGTGGGTTATTTGGCATGACAACCGCAGGGGACTTAAAGACCAAGTGCTGCTATCAAGGAAACTTAAAAGGAGCCAGCCTCCAGATCCTGGATTAAGATGGTCTGATACTGAAGAAAAGCTCCATGGTGACACCAACATGACAAAAGAAATGCCTACAGAAAGTGGAACACTTTGTACATCACAAGACTCAACACACAGTAACAGTCAATTACATGTCAGTGAAGATGACATTGATGATACATCATGGGAAAGTGCTGATGTTATTGAAAAACCGTTGTTACAGGGGAATGACACTGACAAAACAAACATCAAGAAGGCTGCTCAATCTTGTGCTGTTGATCAGGAAACTGTTGGGACTGCAGTTAATGAAAGTGAAATTCCTGAAAAACTAGTCAGCGAAGAAAGTGACATATATACTACTTCGATAGAGTTGAGTGAAATGGTGACAGATTTTGCCAAGGAAAGGACAGAAAGTGAACATGTGTCAGTAACAGTCAAAGATTCTTTTGACTCATTGGTTACAGCAACAGAAAATGTTGAAAAGGACAGTCAACCACAGAGAAATACAAAGAAGATTAGAAAGGTTTGTTCTGTTCCAAAAACCTTTAAGATTTCACTCAACAAAAAGAAATGGAGAGCAATAAAACCAAAAATAGGTTCAATGCAATTAAGGAAACCGTGGACTCATATCATATATGAGGCATTCAACTAAGTGAACCCTAACTGTGTACTTGCCTTCAAGTACCAACATGCCAGATTGATGCACAGCAGGAAAAGGAGTTCTGCTTTTGTAAATATTCGTGCAGTTTGCACATTTCCAACGTGCAAAGCTCAGTACATCTTTCTGATGAAGAGAAAACCTACAAACATGCAGAGAAAGCTTTTCATGACTGTTTATCGCTGTGGACAAATCTGCCATTTAAAAGAACACACTCGAAAACGCCAGGCATCCAATGTCCGTAGGGGAAAAATTGCAAAAGTCATCCATAAAGGAGTGAGCCAAGTTTACTACAGTAAGCTCAGGAGGACTCCTGTGGAAGAACATTTGGCAGGAAATTTAACACGGTCTCTTAACAG
>NW_015619083.1:0-1276 GCF_001515605.1 Sinocyclocheilus anshuiensis
TGTCTGCAGTGAGATCATTTCAATATCAGATCTAGTGCTTAAGCAAACGGTCTAGATGAATCAGATTCAGGAAATGCTGGCTGACAGATTCCACATAACACAAGCGGAACAGAAGCCCAGCTGGATGCTTCAAGTCTTCAGGGACATTTTCCCTCAGTTTTACTCATTCAAAAATAACAAGCACAAAAATCTCTGCAACTCTCCTGGGCAAATTCATGTTCAACAAACATGTATTTGGTTCTATTGCACTGGGATGGAAAGTCAGTTCATGTACATTGCATTGTGGGAAACAGTTTTGTGCATAGTGTCCTTTGCGGTAAATTTTACTACACAAAACACATCACAGAGTCACAATTTCACACTTTTCAAGGAAATCAATGTACAAGTGGTGCACTTGTACACTGAAAAAAAAAAAAAAAAACATGGTGTAGGAACAATTTTCACTCAGAATTTTCTAGAATATTTTGAAAAAAAAAAAAAAAAACTTTTACAATGTAGTTAAATATGCATATTAAGCTATAGCATGTGAAAGGGTAAAGCAATTCTTGAAGGTCCAGTGCCCATTTTATTTATTTGTTTGTTTGTTTGTTTATTTTCATAAATGATTGATTGATTGTTGTGAGTAATTTATGCAAAAACAAAAAGTTTATTAACAACAATATAATTACTATAATGTACTAGTTATTAAGATACATTTCCAGGGTTGTATTTTTTCTTTTATATGCCACATATCTTTTTCTGTTGTGTGACATAACTGCAATTTTTTATAAAAATCTAAGAACTTTAGTTTACATATCAGTGATTGTATCTTCTATTGAAAATTAAATGGCACTTGAATTTGACTAATAAGATAATGTTTAATATTTTTGTTTATTGTTTGGTAATTGTATCATAAAAGGAATCAGGCACTCATTGTCTTGCTGTACTGTAAATATATTTGATGATACTGCATTGCTCACATCTGAAATATCCCCTGATTCGATTGGTTCCCCTGATGTTGTTGTTTACATCATAGTAATATAGTAATAGTAATCGTAGCTAAACTGCTGATCTGTAAAACCATTTCAAGTAAACACACCCCGTGAACGCACCAAAACTAACTTTTCCATTTGAACCCCAATAACCACACGGCTCCTGTTGCGACTCGTTCGCACTTTAATGTCCTCTTATTTGAGTGAAACTTTTCTGTCTGTCAAGAGAAATAAAGCTATAGGGATCTTCACCGCCTTTTGCACAGGCCCATTGAGATAACCATTAACCAACACGCACTCTCGCT
>NW_015619084.1:0-1276 GCF_001515605.1 Sinocyclocheilus anshuiensis
GTGGACACCTGTCATTCCCTGTGATCAGACAGGAAGTGATGGACTGTGCACCAGTTTTTCATATTTGTATGCTGCATCATGTGATGTAGGCATGAAAACTACTACAGCTGAAAGGCAGAAAACTAATTGTTAATGCTAATTGAATTATTAACAGACTTAACATATCCAAAATGCCTGTAGCGCCCACGACTGCATGTATAGCCAGGACCAGGGAGCTGCTGGACAATGCATCATTTAGTGAAGTTGTGAAAAAGAAACTTCCACATAATGATGCAAGTATGCGAAATCAAAACCGTGATTTCAGACCATCGTTATTTTGAGAATTGAAGGGGTCTCCTCTGAGCTCCTCCTCTAGATGCGTGTTACATCATCTCTTTTTTTTGTTTTTGAAAATGCCTTATTTTTCTATTTGCTCTGTTGCGAGCGGATAAAGGAGAATTAAGCAGTTCATCGGGGCTCAGTGTCCAGAGTGTTGCATTAAACAGTAATCCAGGGCATAGGAAGGCAGAGATGAGATAGCATCTCTAATCCCTCACCTACCCTGTCCCAAACATACAAACACACAAACTAAAGCCGTTTATACAGTTATCACTAAAGAACGCCTCACATTTGATTTCAAAGTATGGCACAGCATTCATCTAAGAACAACAACACCAAGACAAAATTTCCTAACGGACATTGTTTCTTTCCTCTCTGCACCTCAAAACACTGGCAATCCTCAGTACCAGAGCCCACGGAGCCCTCCAGTGGTAGACTTGGTTTTTACCCACAGTTCTCCCCAACTCCACTACCATCTACACAGTGACAGATGTCATGGGGCAACAGTTGGTATTGAGAGGGAGGGGCTTAGGGCCATCTGCCCAGGGTCAAGTTTGGATGGAAGAAGGTCTCACAAAAGAGAAAAAGTGGCAAGTTGAGCTACATAGCTAGAATAGTGTCGAATACTTATGGATGTTCTGTTAAATCACTAAAACTTGTGGTCATCATTAACAGATACTGTAGGTAGAGCGAAAGAAGGTACATGCTTCCCAATTCACACATTGCCACCACATGGTCTTTAACAAACAAACAGCTTCAAGGGTCCAAAGCTGCAGGCATCAGAAAAAAAAAATTACATTGATGGTACATAAAAACATTTAATTTATTGGTGCAAGTTCACAAACAGTGTACAATTAAAATAATTTACCATCACCAGATATCAAATAAGAGCTCTCAGATTTTTGCTAGTGATCTCCACCTCATCACGAAAGAAGGCTATCTTCCTGTGACCCATCTT
>NW_015619085.1:0-1277 GCF_001515605.1 Sinocyclocheilus anshuiensis
TGTGCAATAAAGTTATAAAAGTAGCCTAGGCTATACAACTATAATTCATACCCACCAACGAAACGCGTGACTTTCTAAGTGTTTGTTTTTGTTTATCCTCTCAGGTGTGGTTCCAGAATCGACGCGCAAAATGGAAGAAGCGCAAGAAGACAACCAACGTTTTCCGGGCGCCGGGCACTTTGCTGCCAACACACGGTCTGCATCAGTTTCCGTCTGCGGCTGCGATGGGCGACAGTCTCTGCTCTTTTCATGCCAACGACACGCGCTGGGCCACGGCCGGGATGCCTGGAGTCTCACAGCTGCAGATACCGCCTGCGCTGGGCCGACAGCAGGCGATGGCACAGTCCCTGTCCCAGTGCAGTCTCGGAGC
Organism: Sinocyclocheilus anshuiensis; assembly: GCF_001515605.1. NCBI lineage: Eukaryota > Metazoa > Chordata > Actinopteri > Cypriniformes > Cyprinidae > Sinocyclocheilus > Sinocyclocheilus anshuiensis. The sequence continues at coordinate 371 of NW_015619085.1, forward strand.
CGGCCCCCCACCAAACTCCATGGGCCTTTCCAGCAGCTTATCGTCAAATGGTTCCGGTCTTCAATCGCATCTGTATCAACCCACATTTCCAGGGATGGTGCCCGCTTCCCTCTCGGGTCCAACGAATGTGAGCGGCTCCCCTCAGCTGTGCAGCTCGCCGGACAGTGATATGTGGAGAGGGACTAGTATCGCTTCGCTGCGCCGTAAAGCACTTGAGCACACCGTTTCCATGAGTTTCACCTAATTTGAGCATCCAAGACGTCTTTTCTGTCACTGCAAACCCCAAGTATTCCTGAAAAACAGTCACGGAGCACTCAGGATGTGAGGTTATAACTGTGAAATTACAAATTGGCAGCCTTACTGGATGATGGGACCCAAACAAACCCCAGACAATGCTTATATACAGCAGATGTAGACTCTAGTAATAGTTTTAATGCTTGAAATGTATGTAATTTATTTATTTGTTGGATTCGGTCATGTTTATTTGGTTTTCATAGCTATTGATTTTAATAACAGCGAGTTATTTATTTATTTATGAGTATTTATTTGACTCTTCATTCATATATGAAGAAACAACAGCAAGCATATTTATTTCGCTGATCGGTGATATTATTTTTAACTAAACTAAATGTAAAAGGACGCGTTATTAAGGACCACATGTGTGCATGTACAGATTGTTTTACGGCACGTACTACATGTTGGAGTGATTTTTCAGGTACAGAACTGAACACGTTGGAGTAAGAGCCAATTTCCAAATAATCAGATTCAGATGCATGTAAAATTTCAACCAGGATCAACAGGAAGTTGTTTACATAAAGCAAAATGAACTTGAGTGTTTGTGTAGATAAGAAAAAAAAAATATTGTTATCTGCTGGTATGTTTGTGATATGTTTTAACTTATTGTCTG
>NW_015619086.1:0-1274 GCF_001515605.1 Sinocyclocheilus anshuiensis
AATAATGTTCTTTTTAGCAGCATCATATGACCCCTTTAATGAATGTATTGTGAAGTGAGTGATTGTTAACTCTTTACAAAGTAAAGCTTACAAACTATTCTTTAATGCAGCAAAACTGTGAAAAGATCTGTTCTCTTTTGTGTAATTTGTAGCACAATATGTCATGTGTGTCTGATGATTTGAACATCATTTAGAGCAGCAAACCTACAGACGTGGTGCTTGCTTGCTATCCTCAAATGATTTAAAATTATTTGCGACTGACATCCAGAGTGACACAGGTATGATTGTTTCTCTAATAGCATCCTGGAGATCCTGGCAGGGTCTCTCAATGTCAGTGTACTTGGCAGGAGAGAGACCATAAGGTGCGCTCAGCTGTCGTCTGACAGTACTTGGCAGCCGCTGTGTTGGTATGTTTTATTTCTGGGTCCTTATTTCTGTTATTTCAGTGCCACAGTTAATGGACTGTTGAGCTATTAGTGGCTACCTCAGCTTTATCATGCTTTCTTAATAGTAAAATTATTCTTCTGTTATCATAAATCAACATGTGGACCTCTAAAAGAATCTATGAATCTTGTTCCACATGCTAAACAAATTTGATTCACTATAAACACATTTCTGCTTGAATATTGAGAGAACAGGTCTTAGTGGCTTGATTTTTCTAAGCACCAAAGCAGGTTGCTTCTGAACCTGCATGTATACCACCATCTGTCGGGCAATGGGCATCATCCAGTCCAGTCGTTCCTCCTACCGGAGATGTATTACGCAGGTACTCTGATGCCATTGGTTGCATCAAGCTGTGGAGCAACCAGCTTTACCTTTAAATCAGTGTGTTGCTCTCGAGAAGCGTGCCGTCTACCTCCTGCTGATTGACCCTTGGTTCAATATGCTGCTGTATTACAAAACACAGGGAAGATTTAACCTGCTTACAGACTTCATTACGTTAGGTAAGGGACCGCATGTTTTCTTCGAAATTAATTTTTAGTCATTTTGAATGTGAATTTGAGACTGGAATACTAGTTATAATAACTTATGTTTACATGACATGTACTTTCGAATTTCATGCCTTAAATTAGATAATTTGTTAATATTAGTTAAAAAAATGTTAAATAATGATAATATTGATTATTATTATTAGTAGTAGTAGTATTGTATTTAAATCTGCTATTTAAATCTAAAAGTATTTAAATCTGCTCATGTTGCGTGGTACTTCTTTTTACAGCGTTGTTGAGCACACTGTAAAACCTGGTAAGTTAAGAATACTCAAAACATTTGAG
>NW_015619087.1:0-1277 GCF_001515605.1 Sinocyclocheilus anshuiensis
CATAATAGCTGTTTTTGTAGCCATTATGGAGTTTGTGTGGTCCACACGCCGCTCGGCCGAGACAGATGAGGTACGCCCTCACTCCTGCCCCATCCGAAACCACAGACACTCACGAGTAGGTCACAACGCCAACCAGTCAAGCCGTCTGTGTTTGTGATGTTACTGTTCCATAGCTTTCACACAGTTTACCGCTCATATTTCTACACCTCAAACATGGCTCTAGCAGTGACAATGGGTTTGATTCCCAGAAATAAAATAAAATGTATATGCAGTCTGTGCTGCATATAGGTTGCTTTGGATAAAAGCATCTGCCAGTTTCATCAACAAGTTGTTTGGAATATGAATGAGTGCTATTATAGACCATTTTAGTATTTTTGGCTAATTAAATGGAAAATTAAACAATTTTGAGACTGAAGTGCAGTGTTTATGGGCACAATGATGGATCACAGCCTTTATTCATGAGTTCCACGATGTTTTGAGAACATATTTTATTCATTTTGTTTTAGACAAGTGGAGAAAATAAAGACTTGGTTGTTCTGGTTCTGAAAACTTTGCTTTGCACACAATGTTATTCAATGCAGGTTATTTCTGTAGGTCAAGTGGCAAAGCATGCCATTAGCAACAGCAAGCACATTTACTGATATAATATGTATCTTGAATGCATTGCAAGTCGCTTTGGATAAAATGATCTACCAAATGCATAAATTTAAATGTATGGGATTTTTTACATTCATTTATTAGTTCACCAGGTTGATTAACCCCTAACTCAACCAGGGGGCCGTGGCCCACTATGGGGCCTCAACAAACTTCCAAGGGGGCTTCAAGATGACTTAAAATTATTTATAAGACGACATAAAAAGCATTAAAATAAGCTGAAACGACTAAAGCTCAAGATATTTCCTATTTTTATTCACCTCCTCTTTGAAGAACCAGGATTCCTTTTGTCTTGAAAAACAAGGATATATGATATAGCTTAATTTTAAAATAGAACTGGTAGTCGTGTTAGTGAAAATATTTTTACAAATCCTTATCAAGTAAATAATGAGCAGCTGTACAAGTCATTGGGCCTCTAAATGTTGTCGTGCACTATGAGGGCTATTGAAGTGAAAAAGGTGGAGATCCACTGCCTTAACTTTCAGTATGAGATACGAATAGCGATGCCCACTTCAAGATAATTGAGCAAATGATGTTCTGTTTTCACTTTACTCCTGTCCATTTTCATTTGGTCTTTTTCCTTATATATTTCCTTCCTGACTCTCTTTCCTCTCTCTTCCTCT
>NW_015619088.1:0-1276 GCF_001515605.1 Sinocyclocheilus anshuiensis
GGCGCTAAAAAAAAAAAAAAAGAAAGAAAAATGAAAACATTTTTGGCAGCAACACAATGCATGTAATGAAGCCTATTTAGGGCTCTGTTAACAATAAGAAAAAACAATGCTCAATAGATCTGCCCTGACAGTCAACTCTAGGTTAAAGTGGATTCATTCTTGTACTTAGTGTGTTAAAGTTAATTTCCTCTCACCTTCCTTTTGGCTTTGCGTCTCTCTGCTTTCCGTCTGGCCTTCTCCTCCTCACTAAGACCTTCCTCACCATTTAAGACATCCTGTAAAACACACAAACATAAATGCATTAGTGTATCAGGAACATACATATACTGTATGTATATACTTTGTTTCAGAAGAGAAAAACTGTGCAATGTAGCAACAGCAGTCTTTTTTTAGAGTAGGCCTTCATTGAATGAGTAGTAGGCATTCATAGAATGAGTCCTTCATTAAAGATGTTTAAGAAGGTAATCCAACCTTATTTGAGATAGATTTTAGTTACATGTGCTACAACAAGGTTGAAACGGTTACAAAACCACTGTGGAAGATTTTGGCCTCCATAAATCTATATGCAGATTGATAATGTACAAATGAATGAAAGTGAATGAAAGCAGTGTTGCTCACTCTATGAGTGGTTAACCAACTAAAATGCAAATCAAAACTTAAATTCAAGACGACCGCAGGGGAAAAGCTATGGGTCAGAAGACAACTCTAACACTCTGTAATGTTACAGTCAGTGAAGAATGCACATTATCATGGACCGATAAGACAATTTGAAAGTTCTAGCATGAATGCGAAACATTCACCAAAATAATAGAGTTCCTTGGAACGAAAGAGCTTCAAAGCAGCTGCACAGTATATGCTGGGAGTATCTCTGATGGGAGCACACTGACCTGACCTTAACCCAACTGATATGTAGAGGCCTGACTAGAAGATAAAGTTCATGCACTAACAAAAACATCAAGGACCCAAGGTTCGGCCAAGATAGCCTACAATGGCCCAAAAATAGGTTTGGACACCTAAAGCCATACTTAAACGTATCAGTGCCTTTGCATTACATACAAATATCAAGTGTCATCTGGAAAAGTAGATTTTATACATTTCTCAGAACTCATTGGTACTATTGATTTTGACCAACTGGTGATTTTTAAAAAACAAAGCAAGCTTACTTCAATTACTACTGTTCAAAAGTTTGGGGTTGATACAATTTTTTAATGATTCTTATGCTCATAAAGGCAGCATTTATTTGATCAAAAATACAGTAAAAACAGTGATATTGTGA
>NW_015619089.1:0-1277 GCF_001515605.1 Sinocyclocheilus anshuiensis
GTGTGTGTGTGTGTGTGTGATGATTTGAGTGCACAGATCTGAGCGAGGTCCTGTTTTGTGCATTATATACCGTTAGATGTGTTTTGCCCACATCTCATATGTTGTATAATTATATCACTAGTTAACAAAGATACATTAACAAAAACAAAACAAAAAATCTTTTAGAAGGGCCTCACTGATTCATTTTGCCTGGGGCCCGCACTTCATGTAGGTACGCCTCTGATCACGTTAACAAACTCATCCTAAAGTTGATGAATCCATAAACCCTCACAGATGTGCGGCTCACGTGAGCGCAGCAGATGAAATGAGTCTCATCCGTCACTATCAGCACACTACAGGCCACACGGACAGGAAATCAACATCGGCAGCCGCAGACACACTTCCTGTTTCTCCACTGGATCATCCGTCTCCAACACAAAGAGTCTTTCTCTTTCTCAGATGCTTGCTCTTATTAATCTGACAGTTAGTGCTTTTAAAAAGTGTCTCAAAGCACATTTGTTCACTATACAGGGCCTTAAACCACTTCATTTCATTACTGTACATACTTCTTTCTGTTTGTTCGTATTATTATTATTAATGTTGTTATTTTTTTAATCCACCTTTTATAAGCATGTATGTGAACATTTATATACATATACATGAATATGTCTTCTATAAAGCTCCTTGTAAACATTATATATGTATATGTTATATAAATCTGCTTGTTTAATTTACTGTACACAAATTCAGTATCACTCACAGCATGTGTTTGGTTTTAATTTTTTAGCTCAGATCATCTGAATCAACGAATTTGTTTTAATATTTAGAAGTGATATTTCGAGGGATTTGAATATTTAAACCCGTGATTATTTACATTTACTCTCAGAAAACATTGTTCGGTAAAACGCGATTCGTCTCGTTTAATTGGTCCTCTCTCAGATGCCGTAGTAGGAGTTTCGCGCATGCGCAGTGAGAGTGGTCGCTTCGGGGTAGCATGCAGTCGAGTTTGTTAACTGCTCTTTGAATTAAAAACATTATCATCTGATTGTATCATATCTTTATTATTATTATAAATATTATATCGCAGCTATATACAAGCGTTTATAGGAAGAAGGAAGAAATACGAAGCGGAATGAATCAGTTTGAAAAGTAAGTTAGCGGCTAACGGCTAATTAAACCAATCACATCTGAATTTATGAACATTTAAACAGCTACAGTTTACAGTTTCACGAAATTACCATTCAGTTCATGGTATATACAATCATGATGAGGGTTCTATGTACATACATACACACATA
>NW_015619090.1:0-1277 GCF_001515605.1 Sinocyclocheilus anshuiensis
TTTTACATAATTTCCATTTTTAAATTCAATTTTAATAAAAAAAAATATTTTAATAAAATTAATAATTTATTTAATTATATAGGGCATATTTGCTCTTAATTAGAAGGGGACAGAGTTTAATTTAAAATGGACTTTTCATATAGTTTGTTCAAACTTCCAGATTAAGCCCTGTCCATGTACGGGTTTAATCAAATCAGGTACAGATACAAATAATTTGTCATACTGGGCTGTCTAAACTCAGTCCTGGAGTGCCGGTGTCCTGCAGAGTTTAACTCCAACTTGCTTCAACACACCTGTCTGGAAGTTTCTAGTATGCCTAGTAAAGACCTTGATTTGCTGGTTCAGGTGTGTTTAATAGGGGTTAGAGCTAAACTCTACAGGACACCGGCCCTCCAGGAACAGGACTCTGATATACTGCCTTCACTTCACACTCCTAATAGACACTGCCATCATAGGCACTCAGTTACAGAAGGGTCACACAACTAGTCACCAGAAAAGTCTTCTCAGACCTTAAAAAAAAAGGAGGCGCATCCACTGAGTGCCACGGTCACTCACAAACGCAAGTACTGCTCTGTAACAAAGATTTAGTTCGGTACAGCGATCTCTGTCTACATCCTGTTACAGTCAGCGGTACAAGAGCTATAAGGGGGTAAAAATATGAAAGCGACCACTGGCTCTGTTGTTTATCATTCTCTCGAGAAGCAGTGCAGCAATGTTTCTGATTCTTCATCTTTATCTAAACTATTAGCGGAGACTTATACTCTCGTCTAGAGGAAGGGCGTAAAAAATGACGAGTCCTGGCCCTCTGGTAAAAATGTTAACTAGGTGAGTGTCAGAGAGATGGATTGCGCGCTGTCAGGGAGAGCAGGAACATGAGAATACATTGATATTTCTCATTACATTGCCCTCTACCCCGTCTTTGTTTTTCCGCCGAAGCTCTGGCGTGGAGGAAGGAGGGGCCGACGATAAATCACACCCCAAATAACAACCGAGCCGCCCCCACCCCCAACCGCTATGCCAAATGTGATCGCCTACTCACTGTTCCGCCATACTTAGCGAGAAGGAGCCATCGATAACGATCTAATGAACAAAGCTATCAAACGACATCAGGGTAGTAGAAAAAAAGGATAGAGGGTAGAAGAGAGAGAAAGTATGAGACACTTGATTTCAAAGCGTCTAAGCGGCTCAGCCTACAAAATGATAATCTCACCGAAATTGAGAGAAGTCTGCTGATGATGTATTGATTGCGTAGATAATGAAATGAAGGGGAAAATCAG
>NW_015619091.1:0-1262 GCF_001515605.1 Sinocyclocheilus anshuiensis
CATGGTGAATATGCTGTTGGTAATTATATAGTTCATGAAGATTATAATCGTAATGATGAAGACTGAGATATTAACATTGATGATATTGATGATCATATTGTTCCTTGTGTTTGTTAAGATACTAATGGTGATAATGATATTGATGATGGTGATAATGATATGATGTTGGTAATCATATAGTTCATGATAAGTATGATACTAATGGTAAAGGTTATTGTGATTGTGATTTATCATAATGATATTGCTTATGGTTGGGATAATGGTGATTATGATTCCAGTGGTGATGATGGTGATTATGATGTTGGTAATCATATGATAGTAATGGTGATGATGTTGGTGACAAGGATTGTCATGTGATTATCATATTGTGTATGGTGATTATTATGATAGTAATGGTGATGATGGTGATTATGATGATGGTTACGATACTGATAATAGTGATGATACTGATTATTGTGATTATGATGGGAATAATAATATTCATGGTGATAATGATGGTCATTATGATGGTGGTAATAATTTTCAAGATGATTATGATGTAATAATGACATTGTTCATGGTGATGTGGATGTGATGTTGATAATTGTATTGATCAAGGTGATAAATATGATGGTGACTTTGGTGATGACGGTAATGCAATTTATAATGGTGATAGTGGTAATTAATGTGATAACAATATTGATGATGGTAAAGTGATTTTGCTGATGTCATATTTTAATGGTGTGACGTTGGTCTGCTCTGTGATGAAGGACAGCATGAAGCAAGGAGTTAAGAAAGAGCAGCTACTGCAGGAGCTGAAGATGCGAGAACAAGAACTTGAGTTCACGCTCACCAAACAGAGAGAGGTACACACTCATCATTCACTCATCAACACATTTGATTTATTAAACCAGCAGGAGGGTCTGTCTCACCCCACCTGTGTGTGTGTGTGTGTGTGTGTGTGTGTGTAGTTGGAGAGCAGGATCAACACTCTGAGCAGTGATCAAACTGACGCTCGAGGGAAGAACCGCCGACTGCAGAACATCAACCAGCAGCTGCAGGATCAACTGGAGCAGAGCCGAGAGGAGCTTCAGCATGCTCTGAGCCAACTACAACAACTACAGAACACCATCAAACAACAGCAGAGGGGCAAAGAGAGGTGGGCTTTGAGTTGTACTTGTGAAAATACATTGTTTACCTTAATAATTACTACTACTAAACTCTTAAAAAATACGGGCCCCAAAAAGGGGTTTGCAGGAATGCAGTAGATTAAGCATTTTTGT
>NW_015619092.1:0-1277 GCF_001515605.1 Sinocyclocheilus anshuiensis
AGATGTTAAAGAGATCTCACTTTTGATTTTTCTTTCCTATGGGTGATCTTATATTTTTACATTTTCTGAAGATAATGCAAGTGGTGGTACAAAAGTTGGTGCAGTGCTATAGGGTGTAGAGGGTGAATCTCAGGGTGTTGCATGTTGTTTAGTTTTAGTATGTTGCTAGCTGGTTTCTTATTTGCCCTGACCCAAAATCTCTATATGGTTTTCTGGTCTCTACTGTAAAAATGGTTTGGGTCCTTTTGTGTAAAGGTGCCATCACATTTATCACTGTTCTATGAATATTTACAAAATAAATCCAGTCATTCTGAAAATCTTTATGTGAAGGTGAAAGATTTCTCCACACAAATTTCACAACAGTTTCAAGTTGGTCACACAAATTCGCAGAGTTGACCAATAGAAAAATTATGTGTAAGGATTTCTGTGCAAGCGGTGCTTCAAACATCGCTACACTACTGACATTAGACAATGGACCTTTGTCTTCTGCGACCTTTTTGCTAATGTGACTGCATCTTATCTATGGAAAATCTCAAGTCAAATCACTCAGAAAAGAAGTAGCATATAGGGAAATGGATAATAATTTCTACCTAATAGAATACATATTTTTAGACCATTAAGCTGGTTACGGGTCTTTCATTTTGTCTGTAAATGGACAGAAGACAGGGGGAGGTTAACTAATCATTTGAGCTTCTCATAATTTATTTTTTGCTGTAATGTAATGGAATATGTTTAAAGATTTTATGTGAATGTGTATGGCTAGTGAAAATCTAACATTTACTCTCCAAATGAATTAAATAACTTATGAAATAAATGAAATTAAATAAAGATTTGATAATTTTGCTGAACAAGATCAAACAAGAGAGTCTGTAAAATGAACCAATCTTTCCATAACTTTAGGCGTCTTTACACAGTCAAGTTAAGGCTGCTCTGTGCCTGCTCAAATGTATGTGTGAAGACGTAATAGCGCATAAAAGCCTGACTACATTATTAATTATAATAATTATTAATACTAATTATTAATGTTAAGGGTTTGTTCGAAATCGGTTTTAGTCATGCTTGGTTTAATGACCATAATATTTTTTTTCAAAGTAAAACAAATCACTTGTAAAGTTTCACTTTCTTCTGCCTGTCTTTTACCAAACAAGTTATACTGTACATGCATATCTAACTAACTAGTTGATAAATCACACCTCTCGAAGTCTTTCAGAGTTTTTGCGTACTGACATAGCGTGTTCATTACTCATCTTTAAATTGACTGCTTTGAGGCATCCAGT
>NW_015619093.1:0-1277 GCF_001515605.1 Sinocyclocheilus anshuiensis
TGCAGTATTTCCCAAAATGTTTAATTATACTCACAATAAATAGCAGCAAACAGCGGTCAGCACCAAACTGGTTATGATTACCCTGTAATAATTGAACAGTTAAATCAAAAATAAACGCTAATGCAACACGGAATAACATTGCAATAACATTTAAACGACACAGGCTGTACTTTAGAAGAACGGATGCGTTTAAAGATCGATGAATGCATGAATCGCTTGGCCTTTATTCCAGCATCAGTCCTCACCCTCTGTTTGGTCCTTTCGGTACAAAAAACGGGGCCACAACCCCGACCAGACCCCACAGCGTGGTGAAACAGATCATCGGTAAAGCCAGCGAGTGCGACACCATTGCGACACTTGTGCGTTATTCTAGACAGTATAATATGAAGATATCAGCGTTCAGTTCAATACAGCGCGATCTCTCGCTAATCCGTCGCTCACGCCCACCTGCTCCTGATTGGACCGTTGCTATTCTGAGTCTCTTCGCTATTGGTCGAATGGAGCTGTCACTCAAACCGAGCCCCTTCTCGTTACATTGACGCAATAATACATCTATTATATCTTAAACTGCAACCACTATATACGTTTGTGTCTTGACATGGATGTCAATAAATAAATAAAATTAGTTGAATATGAATTCTAAATATCTTCATCGGTCATCAGTTACTATTTAAGCAATGGATTATTTCTAATGAAAACCTGTAATTATTGATAAGATACTTCCACTACTAATTCTGCTGTAATTATGTTAAAGCAGTTTGTTTTAAACCAATTTACTGTGATTAATTTTGTGATTCCAGAAAGTTGGTCCTCAATAAAAAACAACTAGCCTATTGTTGAGCATTATGATTCATATCTTTTTAAGTGTATTTATCCTGTTTTATATAGTTTATAATTGTATCTTTCTTCTTTATGTTATAAGTTATTTTAGCATAACTTGAACATGTCAATGTAATTCGTCTTGGGGCTCTGCATGTGAACAGCTGGTCTATAGTGAGCAGCATGAGTGGATCACTGCATCCATCTACTGGACTATTCATGAAAATATTCATTTCCCCAGAATAAAATAACATAACATGTGTATTTATGTAAAATTACAAAAGAAGTGCAAAAGTTGTGCTAATTACTTTAGGTAATTTTCCTGCTCCTCATTACATACTGTTGAAGTCAAACGTTTACATACACCTTGCAGAATCTGCACAATGTTAATAATTTGACCAGAATAAGAGGGATCATACAAAATGCATGTTATTGTTTACTTAGTACTGACCTGAATA
>NW_015619094.1:0-1278 GCF_001515605.1 Sinocyclocheilus anshuiensis
GATTCACTAAAAAGAACCGGTTCATAAGAGTCACCACTACACTTGTCTGGTCTGTACGCATCTGTTTTTGTGCTGTAGAGGTGTTGAGAAAGTGCAGAGTATTTTGCTACCTGGCATTCTGCCTGCATCAGCAGAAGAAAACATGTGAGTATGAAACCATATATATATTTTTTTTTTATGAAACTTGATTGGACACTTTTCACAGACTGTGTTGACGTGTTTCCACAGTTATTAACATTGTAAATGAAAGTGTTTTATTTTTTCATTTGTAATTTTTTTAATGTACATTTATAACACTATACTTTGTGTTATATTACATTTGCATTAAATTACAGTAAACTAACACTGCTGTGTGAGTGTTTCTAATACAATGTCTGAGGGAATGACAGCAAATTTGAAATCCTTCTCTCCTCTCACCAATGTAATCAATCAATATTTTTTCCCTCTTTTGGAAAGTCATAGAAATGCTATCATGGATTTTTTTCTTCTTCTGCTATTGGAGCAAATGGGAACACAAAAGTATATTTGTTTTAGTTTCCGTTCACCACAACAAAAGTTTACTTCTGAGAACCCCAGAAATGTGAAAGAAATTGGCTTGTGGTTCCCAAGCCAATTCACTAATGAAATTATTATAGTTGTGTGTAATGTGCAAAAGCAAAATGAGTAATACATGTGGGTTCATACCTGAAACTGAATACCTGAGAAACTATGAAATGAATGTTCTGAACAGAGCAAGCAAACACTTAGATAAAGCTGTTAGGACACTGGCAAGAAAGAAGCCCTTTCAGATGTGCAGAGCACTAGATGTGGCATTAAAACGAAACAGGCTTCTGTCCTTTACACTTCAGCTCTTACCTCACATCAAAAACACACTCCATCTTCACATGGTGAACCCACCTTTAAGTCGCAACTACAGCAATAGCAGGTAAGGAAGAAAAAAAGGGGAAAGAAAAAAGTGAGATAGTCTTTAGAAGAAGGTGGAGTGGTAACTAACTGTCATTGATATTTACAGTTCAACTCACACATCCCAGGGCCCAGAGTCCAGGTGTCCCTTAAACAGCCTGGTGTGTACACAAGTATGTGTGTGAGTGTTTCCTAGAGAAAGATGGGGTGGTGTGACAGATTATAACAGAAGTGTGTGTGTGCGTGTCAAACGAGGCCTCTCTGATTCATGTATCTGAATTTTGAAACACTACAAGGGCTTTGTAGAGACTTGAATACCCCCTGGGCAAATACAGAACACACACTTCACTCAATCCTTCTCATCAGATCAGACCT
>NW_015619095.1:0-1278 GCF_001515605.1 Sinocyclocheilus anshuiensis
AAAGAAGTCTCTTATGCTCACCAAGGCTGTATTTATTTGATAAAAGTAAAAACAGTAATATTGGGAACTATTGTTACCATTTAAAACTTACTAACCCTAAACTTTGAAACAGTAGCATATCATTAATATTATCAAAAAGCTGCCTTAATTGTAATTGCATTATCTTAATAATAAAAGAACTAGCAAAATACAGCTTAAACTCATTGTAGAAAAAGTAAAGCATAATATACCGTTAAGTGTTCTACTATAGAAATAATGTTCCCCAAATATACTATTTTATTGGACAAGTAAACATTTCTAAATTCAGTATATTAGGAACACTACACTGGAGGATGGGGTTGATTTGTAATTACAATGAAATGTAACCTGATAATGATGGAGGAACACTGGGCCAGACGTCTGCCTGCGCTCTTCAGACCTGTGTAGATCTGGCCCATTTCCATTGCCCCCTCCAGCCCCACCACCTCCAACAGCTGATCAGATGGGTCTAAGAGACAGAAAGAAAAGAAAAAAAAAACGAATGAGGTCAGCCTGATCTAAAAATGAGCAAAAATCCATCAAATAATGAAAAAGACTAGTTGCACTTGAGCAGACCTTCATCAAAGAAAATTCTGTTCCTAACAGACATTTTCATTCACATCAAATTAAATATAAAGTCTAGTCTGGTTAAAGTCTCTTAATTTACAATGACCTGCCAGTTACTCTAGATCCAGACAATTAATCTTGAATCAATCTGCCTGGTTCTATCTGGATGCGCCATAAACAAATGCACTTCCTTTAAATAATTAATTTTATAGTAAATCCCATTGTGTCCTGTATGATAAACTGCTTGTGATTTTTCGCATTTCTAATAAGTTTTGCAAAAAACATCTGCTAAATGATAAAATGTAAATATGTAACACATGCAGGATATGTGCCAATACCTAAAGTGAATTATTAAGCATTATCATTAACGTACATGAGATACACAAACCAAAGAGCCCAAACAGACAGTCCTCTCCCTCCAAAACACAAAACCAATATCAATATCCCTGTCAAAATGTGTTAGCCTGTTAAACCATCCGCTTTCTACCAAACGCTCGAGCCTGACCCGTGGGGGACATCAGGGAGAAAAGATTATGAGGAGAAAGACCAAAAGAGAAGATGAGGAGCAGACAGTGGAGGTGTGTTTGGGCGGAAGGGGGGGAACGTGTGAGAAGGAGAGAAAAAAAAAGCAGACAAGCTTGATTTGGAATCTTCACAGTCTGCCTTCCGCTCTAAAAAAGCATAAATTGTCAC
>NW_015619096.1:0-1277 GCF_001515605.1 Sinocyclocheilus anshuiensis
ACTGCAGAGGATCCACTGGTGAGCAAATGATGTAATGCTACATTTTTTCCATAAATAAATAAATAAACAGTAGACCACCACCTTCAAGCTTGACCTCTGCCCTCAGTGATAAGATACTGAAAACATTTTCCTCTGTTGAAAGTTGTTCAAGAATAACCAGTTTTATCTGCGACTACACAGGGATGTTTGCTCTGCAATTACATGGGTTGTAAGCTCTCACACATTCAAAAATGTCTTGTACAAGCTGACATGGTTTTGTCTCTGCAGTGATAGGACAAAACTAATTAATGTGAATGCTGTTGGACCATTACATGACCACACTGGGTTTCAAACATGAAACTCAAACCTGCCACTAAGGAGGGAATTCTGCTGACTCAAACATGAGCACTTTTAGCATGTGTAACAAAGATCCTCACAGGCCAAAAATTCCCATCCACATTAACTGTCAGCACCTTACACAAATATATTGGCAATACGTGTTCAAGCAGTCAGAGGGGTTCTTGTTTCACTGCTGTATTTGCTCATTTAGCTTAAAGGACTTGGAATGAATTAAACACTCGTTCATTGACGTACACAATGAACGACAAACACTACGATCTGTCACTGTCCAAACAATACATACCTTGTTTGCAGTAATAAACTGCTGTAAACTGATATTTATTAACTGTTATTAAATAATATATGCAATTATTTAGCCATTTGGAGATTATCAGCAACTGTACCCACTCCTAAAAAGTAATAATCCCAATAGCTTGTCAACAAATCCATAGTTTGTTTTATTTACTTATGTTTTTGTGGTTTTAAATATTGTATGGGTTAGTAGAAAAATTTTGTGAACATTTTATTTGTGGTAATAAAATTACACTACTATTCAAAAGTTCACTAAGGAGTTTGTAAGTTTTTGAAAAGTCTCTTATGCTCATTATGGCAGAATTTATTTGATTAAAAAAAAACAGTAAAAACAGTAATACTGTTAAAAATTATTAAAATTGTTAAAAATTTGATTTTAAAACATTTTTACGTTACTTCAGAAATCATTCTAATATGTTGTTTTGGTTCTCAAGAAACATTCCTTAATATCATCAATTTTTTTAAACAGTTAATATGCTTAATATTTCGTGTTGAAACAATTAAATTTTTTCAGGATTCTTAATTAATAGAAATTTCAAAAGAACAGCATTTATTTGAAACAGAAATCTTTTGTATTATTAAAGTGCCCCTATTATGGATTGTTGAAAATTGCCTTTCATGCAGTGTGTAACACAGCTCTAAGTGAA
>NW_015619097.1:0-1272 GCF_001515605.1 Sinocyclocheilus anshuiensis
CGAACTGCTTGTAACACTCCAAAGAGAAAGGAAAACTTGAAATCGTATCATGTGACCCCAATAGTGTCTGAAGAACTCAACTGAATCAAAAAGGCTGGTTCTGGATAAGCCAGCAGTGATCTCTGTAACATTATATAATCCATATTTGCTTTTTTATTGTTTATTAAAGTCTTGCAAAAAAGTATTTCTTATTTTATTTGTCTTCCAGTAAAATATCAAAGAAAATAAACAAAATTGTTTAAGACTTGTATTCAGATTCAGTTAATTTTAGGCTTAAAACAGTGAAGAAAAAAAAAACAATTTGTCAATGTGGAAAATAGGAAAAATAATTAAGATACATAAAAATACAAGATATATATATTTTTTAAAACAAGCTTAGTTTACACAGATACACTTCTGAAATAAAAGACTAAAATAGTAATTACAAGTAGTCATTTTTTGCTATGCAGTGAGTAGTTTCAAGAATTCACTACCAAAAAAATCATTATTAATCATTACATTTTTTTTTAAATCATTAAAAATCATTATTCATTTCTCGCACTGCGTTGCCATAACAAAAATGTCTGCTTTGTTCATTGAAGTGATTCCTTAGTCTTTAAATTTACTCTCAAGACCGTACTAAATCAAGTAAGCATTTTACTGCTGTGGTTTCCTACAATAAATACATGGAGAAATGCAGTAAAACTTTACAAGCCCATAGTCACCTGTTCTGATCCATCGCCCCCTCTATGATTTCACAGACACACATGGCAAGTGCAGGACAAGCCCATGGCTAACAATGTTGCCTACACTTCTGGAGAATTGAGCCTTCACACAGATTACCCTGCTCTGCACCATCCACCTGGAGTGAGTACACACACACACACACACCATACTGTGGTGCGTTACTCATGAAGGTGAGTATATGCATTCTTTAGATCATGATGGGACTTCCCTGTATTGTTTTTTTTTTTAATTAATCTAATTAAAATTATTACACCCTAAATAGATAATAGAATAAATAATTAATTTCACGAGAAGACTTCTGTTGTAATTCCTCTGGTTGTAGGTGCAGTTCCTGCATTGTGTCCGTCAGGCTGCTCAGGGCGGTGAGAGTGAAGTGGTTGATGGGTTTCACATGGCGGAGCAGCTCCGCAGGGAGGATCCTGAGGCGTTTAACATCCTCTCCTCGCTCAGGGTGGATTTCACAGACAGCGGTGCTGACTACTGTGACTTCAGCGTGCAGTCCAAAAACCACATTATAGAGTAAGACAGACTGTGGCTCCAGCAGAC
>NW_015619098.1:0-1279 GCF_001515605.1 Sinocyclocheilus anshuiensis
GGTCACACAAACTTCCCTAATTATTTGGCATCTCAAAATAGCTTGTATGCTCTCTACCACCCAAAACCAACTACAGATTAATTCTCACTGCCTCAATATGTCACACGAATAATGGAAAGATACATCCTGCATCTTTCATAAATTAAATGATTAGTTCACCCAAAATGATGAAATTCTGTCATAACTTACTCAACCTCATGTTGTTCCAAACCTGTATGATTTCCTATTGTGGAACACAAAAGTAGATATTTTGATGAATCTTACATGTTTTTGTGCATATTATGAAAGTCATTGGGACACAAAACTTGAACACAGATTATGTCAACTAACATCAAACCTCATAAATCAAACATCATGATGTTTGAGGTTTGTATTATGTAATATTGGACAAAAACAACTGCAACATTTTTTTTTTTTCACTGAATAAAAAGTCATACAGGCTTGAAACGACATGAGGGTGAGTAAATAATGACCATTTTTATTTTTGGGTAAACTATTCCTTTAAGAGACCACAAAAGCTTATTTACAAAAGAAATATAGCTTCCACTATGCCAAACATAAAAGAAAAACAAATTTTTTTGATACAACAGACACTTCAAACTTCACTTCAGCGAAGGAGCACACCACTATGTAAGGATGCCTGGCGACCATCTTGCTGCCAATATTTCATTTTATGCCCATTTTCACCACATTTTTGTCTTGATTTCTTTGTTTTTGGCGGAGGCTAAGGGTGGGTGAAAACCCATTGGTTCGGCCTGCTTCAGCCATCTGGGGACATAACTCAAATGGGCCTCCACTATCGGCCGGCCAGCCGACTCATAAGGCCGTTATAAAGAAAGAGCCGGGGACACAAACAGAGACATCAATCTTCC
Source organism: Sinocyclocheilus anshuiensis (assembly GCF_001515605.1). Lineage (NCBI taxonomy): Eukaryota > Metazoa > Chordata > Actinopteri > Cypriniformes > Cyprinidae > Sinocyclocheilus > Sinocyclocheilus anshuiensis. The sequence continues at coordinate 873 of NW_015619098.1, forward strand.
CTGATCAGCAGAAGATAGAGAGAAAGAGAGCGCCCCAAAATGGAGAAGCAAACTGAATGACAATATAGAGGGTCTGGATCAAGTGCAGGACAAGCCAAAGTCCAGGTTTACCAACCTCAGCTTTGCTGTGCTTTTGTTAAACTGTGTTTTTTGAGTTTGTGAGTGAATTAACCCTCTGGGGTCTGAGATGTTTTTTGGGTCCTAGAGATATTGTAACGTGACATTCGTGTTTTTTTTTTTTAGTTTCTTATAAACGTATTAATGGCTTAAGTCGGATTATACTCTATTCAGCACAAACTGTGCTATATAACCAGTTGTGGAAAAGATACATATTTATGGAATGTGTGTGTGTAAATTTATGAACAACATGATGATCATTTATACATAATTTATACATATTTATACAT
>NW_015619099.1:0-1279 GCF_001515605.1 Sinocyclocheilus anshuiensis
GCGTTTGTGTTGTTTTACTACTTACACAATTATTTAAAGTATAAATCATTGTTATTTACAAGTACACAGCATGATTTTTAATCATATTTTTCGGGGGGACAACCCTCAGACCAACCCAGGATTTCTGCCTATGGTCAAACCATTAACATGACTTCCCAGTTAACAGAGAACATTCTCAGAACGTTGGCTAACATTATGGCAAGTTTCTCTCAAAGTTATGAGCAAATGTTCTTCCAGTAACTGTAATAGAATGTTTGTTCAGAGTTATCAGGTCTTTAATAATGTTCTAAAAACTTTAGGACAAAAACATTATTTATACATCATTCATGGAACATGTTTCTGAAACGTTTTCGTTGGATGTTTGTCTAACATTTTTTAAATGTTACTACTTGTTTCTGAACATTCAGAACATTCAAAATGATAAAATGGGATGTTTATTTGTACAGTATATACGCAATAAAAACATTTTAAAACATTCCTTTCAGAATGTTCAGAGAACATTCAGAAATAACATAACTCACTGGGAACGTTAGCAAAACATTTTTAGAATTCATATTTTTGTTAACATGAGAATTCAGGAAATAAATTGCAATTTGATTCAAACCTGAATGGGCTAAAAGAGCAGTTTACTCTTATTAAAAGGTGAATAAAGTGGCGTTTTAAGTTTCACTTTCACAATCACTTTCTCATTTTATAATAAAAACTTTTTTTGTGACCTTTATGGTTCTCCACTCTACAGTGAAATGTTTGTAGAAGCACATTATGGCGAAATGCATAAAAAAAGAGCCCTATGGGGATGATGTGAGATGATTACATTCAAAATCACACTGGAAACCCAGGTATGACTAACAGCCATTGCTTAAACTGTGACTGCTTCTCGCTTTGCTTCTTTTTTGAGCTATGAGATAGGAAATGTTCTTCTGAGAATGTCTGCCTCTGCAGGAACAGTGCTCTAAGAAACTTAAGTCCTACTTTATGTTCCCCCAGAGTTTAAATGAGTTTATGGTACCAGAGGCAAGCCCACTCCCATGTTTTATAAGGAAGAGGAAAATGCATGAGCTCACAGTATGCCATCTCGGATAAAAATGCCTTGAAAAAAGTGCTCCACGCCCGCTCTTATTTTCTCCCCTTGACAGCCTGGCATTTGGGCGGCCTAGTAACAGCTCCATAGCTCTGTTCTCTGTGTCGCTGCTTTTTGCTCCTGTGAACAGAGAGGTCACAGCAATTGAGATAAAAATCAAGGGTTCTCTGAGGAAGGTCAAAAGGCATGAATTGAAGA
>NW_015619100.1:0-1279 GCF_001515605.1 Sinocyclocheilus anshuiensis
TGAAGAGCAGCCTGCTTCTGATTGGCCACATAGGATGCGGCGAATGGCAGCGTAGCGTAGCCCACATCCAATCAATATCCATCAAAACACGCCATTTGCTTTTATGAATGAGGAGCAGCGTATGCTGTGCATGTGCGCACGTGTACGATGTGTGTACGTTCCAGCTTTACTGTAGCACTTATACACGTTTAGAGGAATGAATGACATGCTCCAGAACATAAAACCATCATTTGTGGCAGTTCAGCCGGGTGTTGTGGCTGTATGAGCACTTGGGCTAAAATAAAGTGCGCTTTGCAACTGTCTGGCTTGAAATTTCCCACCGGACAACTGCAGCAGCTGAATGAAGCATTAATCAAGGGCACACAAATATCAGTTTTCACATAACCAATGAGAACAGCTGCAGCCATTTGTTTTAACTGCTGGATGGATGCTATAATTTGAATAACTGATCAAATCTGTGACTTTCCATGAACCTAGTGTCTGGCGAGCAAAACTGGGGAATTAGGTTAAGTGTGTCTGGGCCCTCTTTGGTGTCTCAACAGTGCCCCCTACAGGCGGATGAGAGGGGCGCCACTCAAAACAAATTACATCATAGATTGCCTGCCCATGCACTGCTGCTTCTTGCAGACAAAGACAGACAGACTCAAAGCTGAGACACACTAGTCTAAACGTGGTGAGATAAGGGACGTCTGTAGAAGAACGTGTCCGTCTGTTCGTTCTGATGATGCTGGCTGTGCTGATGGCCATGGGACAAAAATATGAAATTAAACATTTAGTCACCAGGGCTGCAATGATGTGAAATGTCTTTAAATGGTTTTGAAATTATGATAATGCATTTCATTTTGCAACAAAGCACTGAAGGAAGCAATGTAAAGTAAATATGCAAGGCAAAAAATATATATATATGTGCTCATTGGGTTTTGAAAGAAGCAGTATAAGATCTATATTAAATGGCACTGCATTGATTTTGAGTGGAACATTGTCAAGATTATTGTTGAGACGTGTTTCTTTCAAATGAAGAACATGCCATCTAATGGCAAGTGAGGGGAAGACAGGCATCACAGGATGCATCACATTAATACAGAATTAGAAAAATATATTTACTACAAATATAGTATATATTCACTACTAGTAAATTAGTAGTGAATATATTCTAATCAGAGAGAAAAACAAAAACTACTGATCAAGACGTAAATTTAAAAAAATGACAGCACACTGGAGGATCATTATACAACTAGCATTTTAATTCAAGTGTGAGCTAAAAAAAAAAAAAAAAAAA
>NW_015619101.1:0-1182 GCF_001515605.1 Sinocyclocheilus anshuiensis
TGTTTATGGAGGAAACATTACACCTTCGAGACATGCAGCAAACACTCAGGAAACAAGGAGAAATTTGAGCAATATATCGGTTAGGCTGATGCGATACAGCAATATATAAACTATACAAAAGTAGAAATGTGTCAGTCATTAGAGAATCAGCTACACTGTTTATACCACATTACATGGTGCAATTTAAATCATTTAGTAATTTTCCCATAGTTTTCTGAGAAAAAAAAAAAAAAAAGGTTTGTGTCCCACTCAAAATAATAATAATAAACAAAAATAAAAATGAGAGATAATAATAAATTGCTAAACTAATGTTAAAATAAATATGTATTAATGCAAAAAAAAAACATTTAAAATAAATAAATCTAATGAAATTAAATACCATTCATTTGTAAAGTATCTATGTAACTAAAGTATCAATGCTATTATAGTTACACTATATACAATACATAACATAATACAAAAGGTAGATTAAATTTACAATTAATTTCAGAAATATATATTTTAATATCTTACTATCAATAACTTTATATCATACTGTGTATAAAATACACATGATATGCAGGCATTTTATCAGTCATCGTCACCCATCCTGCTCTGCACCATGAAAAATTCATATTGGTTTAACAGCAACACTGACATTGTTGTCAGTATGCCAGGCAAAGAACGGTTATTATCCTGCAATAAACACACGATGGCCACCTTACACAAATATTACCTCACTGACATGCGAATTACTTGATTAGCCTAACCAATAATTAGCTCAGGAACATCTACTCTCCATGACCTCTATTTTTAAATGCAAATGAGTCTGCTTTATGTGATAGTTACAGCTGCCACAGAAGAGTTTTACAGCTCAGGACTCTAGTGTTGTTGAATAACTCGCTCAGTAAGCAGTGGGTTAAACAGTTATGATCCTAGTCATAGATGTCTGAGATCAACTAACCTTTCCTGTTCCCTTTAGTTAACCTGTGAGAGTGCCGTTATTGAATCCACCACGTGCACACAAACACACACTCCATAACCACATCTACACCCTCCAATCTGTCCTTTACGAGTGATGTAATTAAATTCTCTCCTGCCCCATCTACCCAGCGCAGGTCAGACGGCAGAAGCGCCAGCCAGATCCCGTAGAGTTCCTGTGTGCCACACACACACACACACACACACACACACACACACACA
>NW_015619102.1:0-1279 GCF_001515605.1 Sinocyclocheilus anshuiensis
AGCCAATCAAATGTGTTTTTCTTTCGTCTTTTTCTGAAAGGCGTAATCAAAATCAATGACTTGCTGCAACATAATTACATTATTACGATACAATCTGAGACAATCTGCTGTGGAAAAATACCCATATTTGGCTAGAGTCCTGTGTTAAATTTGCAACCATGATCATAAAGGATGTTAGTCTGCCTCTCACTGACGTAAGCAGAGTGAGAGAATCAAATCAAAGAGATCCAAAGCGCCTAATAAAGAAAAATCTGTCTCTTTATCTCAGTGGACAATTTACCATCAGAAGTTGGGCTGGGAAGCCAAAAGGTTTTTGTTTTTTTTGTAACTCAAGGCCCAAGACAAAATTCTCAGCTCCACTGATTGTGTTTTCAGCATTCTCATTTGCATGGCACATGCCCCATGTTGCCCTTTATTCGTGTTATTTTTTTATTTTGTTTTAGTTGAGGTGGAGTGCCATGCATGGCACACAAAGACGGTGGTGGAGAAGGAGAGAGGCGTAGGCAGCCCATGTGAAGGCAGTGGCCCCAGGGCAGGCAGTGCAATGCAAAGCAAATAAGCTTAACAAGTGAAAGTGCAGCTGAGGCCCACCACTGCACCTCTCTCCTGCTCCGTTCCTCCTCCCCGCTCGCCTTCCCTCTCTACCCAGAGATTTATGTACTGTGACACCACATGATATTACTGACCTGGGTTCCCACTCCTGCTTGTTTGCCCAGCTGTTGTGACTGTTTTAACACCTTTCCTTTCATTAGTAACCACTGTGAGCGTACACATGTATCATTCTAGCTCTGTTGTTGGATTCCTGTCCCTCTTTTTGTTTTTCTTAGGACACTGTTCTAAGCCGCAAACAAAACCAAAATACCGCTCCACATAGCTGCATATTAACATGAACTATCATTTGATTGGCTGAGACTGTGTCACATTGCACAGCAGTGATGTGGACAGAGAAATTGCATGTCACACTGCATCTGGCCCCGAAACATACTTAAAGAGAAAGTTCACCCAAAAATGGAAATTCTGTCATCATTCTTTCATGTCATTTCAAACCCATATGACTTTCTTTCTTCTGTGGAACACAAAAGAAGTGTTTTTTGTTTTTTTAAACAGTGAAAATCAATGTTCTTCAAAATCTTGTATTGTGTTCTATTTTGAAAGTGTGTCAAAATTAAACAATTTTTGCGTAAACTATCCCTTTATGTACAGACGCATTACAGGCACACAGTCCCATTGAACATGCTTAATGTCTGCTCTTGTAACAGTTACGTACATGTACATACTG
>NW_015619103.1:0-1279 GCF_001515605.1 Sinocyclocheilus anshuiensis
CTGTTAAATGGAACTTTTTATGAGTGTGCTGTTAGTGGCCTGGATGAAAATGTGGTGGTGCAAATTTTCTGCAAAAACAAGACACGTACATGCCAGAACGAGCTGCCCCGAGTGCCCTGCAGCAAGTCCCAGCTGCCTCCGAATGAAAACATGGAACTGCTGTTGATGTTGCGCGCCCAATCACAGGTGAGCACAGACTGTTACTGTGAAATCTTTCTTTTGTCTTTTTTTTTTCCGTATATTACATTTTTCTGGAATTTTTTCAAAGATGCGGTCATATTGCAGTCGATTTGATTGGGAATTTTGCATGAAGAGGCAATCACAGAGAAATTATGGTGAAATTTCGTGTGCAAAAACAGGTCCAGTGTCTAAAGACCGTAGTCAGGGTAGTGCTATATTGACAGGAATGAAAACAAAGCTGTGAGGGAAAGAAGTAGGGCCTACAGTGTTCAATGGACTGTACAGGTGTTTACCAATGAACCGATTGTTCAGCTGATGAACGTCTTTCAGGGAAAAAAAAACTTTTACTATAAAAAAAACTTAATTTTGCTGTTTTGAAATTTGTAAGTTGTGAAAATTACGTGATCTAGGACCTTTATACAGTGCGTGCCATTGTAAAAACATAAGTGTATCCCTCAAAGCCTTGTTTTCATCCACGTTAAATTTACTATGATGTCTAACCTGATTATGGTTTATTGTCATTAGCGTGGAGATGTATGAAGCATAGCTCACACAGAAGTCACTTTCAAATCAAGCAGCTTTTTGTTGGTTAGCACAGCACATTTGCGTGACCAACTTGAACATAAGCTAAATCTGCAGGGGGAACCTTTTCTCCTCATGCATGCGAAATTCCTGATTGTGTGGATTTCTATTGGAATGACTGGATTTTGCACACAAAATTTAGCCAAGCAAGGATGAATACGACCATCTTGAGGGCGAAAGATTTCCTCCTGGGAGATTTTGCAAAAGGTTCAAACTGGTCACACAATTCCAGTGTTGACCAACAGAAAGCTGTTTGAAAGTGACTTCTGTGTAAGCTGTGCATCATGCGTCGCTAAAATATTCACGAATACAATTTGCCTTTTTTGCCTGCTAAATTTCGTTAATAATAATTTGCTATAATAACTTATTTATTCTATCTTATAACATTCAACTGATCAATCTATTTTCGCAGATCCTCGGCTGGTCCATCATTATCATATCGGCAACAGTAGCACTAATTGGGACTTGCTTCAAGAACTGTCGCTCTCAAGTAAGCTACCTTCAGTTAACTTTCCAG
>NW_015619104.1:0-1279 GCF_001515605.1 Sinocyclocheilus anshuiensis
AAGACATTTTGAAGAATAACGGCTGATGGTACCCATTGACTATGTAAAAAAAAAAAGTCGGCTACTGTTAAAAGTTTGGTTAACAACAATCTTCAAAATATATTTTTTGTGTGCTCAACAGAAGAAAGAAGCTCATACAGGTTAAATATGAGGGTGAGTAAATGATAGAATTACCATTTTTGGGTGAACTATTCCTTTAACCACTTAAGTACCTTGCAACTTTAGAGAAATTGACTAGCTACAGTATCATGACTCTTTCCCGAAACAGTAAAATGGTCTCCCTTCCGTCATTTGAACCGCATTGGTTATAGGACTTTTGACAATGCCATCATGTTCAGGTGCTGGAGTAACAGTTAATTAATAGATTCAATATTGCAGTTAATGTTAGATTTTTATAGTTCATTTTCATGAACAACAGAAAGCTGTTAATAAAAATTTTTTTTTTTTTTTAATAAAAAAAAAACATTAACATGCAGTATGTAATTAGTGTACGCTTTAATCTAGCATACATTCATTCAGTGGCTTTCTCTACAAGATTCTGCTGTAACGAACATGCATTCTGAGCACTTTTTTGCTTTATTTGATATTTTTATTCATTGTGGTTTCCCTATTACATCATAAATGCACAGGCACACTCTTAAATTATAAAAAATAAAAAAATGATAACACTAAATTATACAGAATGAAATGTATATATCAATTTAAATGGAATGAATACAGAATTTACCGCATTTTAGCTTGTGCATTGTGCCCAAGAAAATTAGATGAGAACAAATGAGAAACCATTCTTCTAACTACAGGTCAAGATCTGTATTTCCAACTACCCAAATTTGCAATGCTGTTTGCGAATGTTCATAAAAGTTATGGTTTCACAACATAAAGAATCACTGAACTTACAATTGAATGTAGTTGGCTTACCACGTCTACACGTACACATTCATTCCACCAAGAAAACCAAGAGACTACAGAACCTTCATTTCAATGCAAGTAAATTACATTTTCTCTTGATTAAGAGAAATTACGTGAGAACTTCTTTTTGAGGGTGTATGTTTTTAATAACATGCTCTACTAGCTCGTCTGATCTGCTCTGCAGAGTCATGGAGAATTGTGAGAAGCTATCGGTGTGTTGAGGTTTTCTCCCGCTTTGCCTAATGTAGTTTGGCAGGATCCGCAGTGGGCAGCCATCTCTGAGCGTGCTCCCTGCCTAAACATTGGTGTAGCACCACCCGATTTGTGCACTTGTGGCATTATGGGAGATAGCCAGTTGGCAGCATGCTGA
>NW_015619105.1:0-1279 GCF_001515605.1 Sinocyclocheilus anshuiensis
TTTACTCCACTGAAACTCTTTTGAAGATTTTGAAGACTTCTGATTGTGATGTGATTGAATGTTAAGCTCTTATTCTACTGCCAGTAATGTTAATATAATATCATCATATATCATATCAGCATAACATAATAATAATAATAATGCATTGTTATGAGAAATAATAATAAACAATAATTTGATGACTTAATTCTTCATAAAAATAACCAGCCTGACATTGAGTTTTTCCTTTGTTTACAAAATCTTAGCAAAAGGTTTTTTAGTTTTCAACAACAACATCCTATCTGAAAGCTGTTAATGTCTGGCAGGTCATATTTTTGCAGCATACAAAATACAAACATGAATGCAGCAGATTGCATTTGCATAAACTTTGTATCTTCATGCATGCATAGTTATTTATTTTTTGCCTGTCTTCCCTTTCATTTGTTAGTAAAAGACACACTTCAAAATCTATCTCCACTTCTTCATTCAGTGCAATGAACGTATCTGATGATAATTACACACGCACACAAATAAGCTCATTATTCTTCAGGAAACTTATCACCACCTTAAAAAAATCCTTTATGAATCAGTTAAATGGAAATGCATCTTTTGCTTGAGTCATTTGTGCAATGCACTGTGGTTAAAAAAAGACACTGCATGCTTATACTTAATTATGTACTTTACTTCAGAGTCTCTTAAGATTCCTGGACATATTCCTAGCAAAGTTCATTCATAAGAATAACTGATCAGCTTCATTACTTTCCTGTTAAAGCATAGAACCACAACACAAGTCAATGATGCATCATGAAATCACCAAACTGTCCATCAAGCAGGACAGCAATCAGAGAATAGATCTCCCATATTCACAATCACTCATGGGCTAATGTCTTATTTTTCCATGCCTTGGACACAAAGTTCAAAGAGGCTTTTTTCTGTTCTATTTGGCTTAGTATTATTTTTTTCTATAATTATTTATGAGACAACTTCATTCATCATCAAAGAAGATATTCATGACTGTGTGTTTATTTTTAGGAACACTTTTTAGGAAATAAATTGCATTTTTTTTTCAGCAGGTAAATCATCTAGAACAAAAATATAAATTTCCAAAAAGTCCTATATGTTCCATTTTAGTAGTTTGATAAATTAATATGTATTGCCATGGAGAAGAAACGACTGATATAAATAAAAATATATAAATAACTGACTGGATCAACAAAAAGCCAACATTGATTTTATGGCACAAAAACTGAAAGCTATTCAAAAATTGGGCTTGTGTATTTCATGCAAGAGGCTTGATTTC
>NW_015619106.1:0-1278 GCF_001515605.1 Sinocyclocheilus anshuiensis
AGTAAATGACAGAATTTTAATTTTTGGGTGAACTATCCCTTTAAAACAACTGACCTGATGAGATTGTGTTTTGAGAATAGTCATACATATTCACACTAGCAAACAACCATTGCTGGTATCATTGATAACTAGGACAGGATGGTGCCATAAAATATATTGCATATATTAAAAATATACTACAGAATGGCAGATTGATTTTGAATTTAGTCTTGCTCAGCGCTGGTGCAGAATTCATTTTAACTTGGCTAGACTATGAGGTTTATGGTTTCTAAGCAAACCTTAGGTGCTTAGTTTTTGTGCCGTTTATGTTAGATTTGTGCCCTGTGTATTAGCTTAGTGTAATGATCGACTGACCAGTTCCTAGACCAGCATCCAGGTGCAGTTCTCCTGAATTCTGGTCCTGGAGTAGCCCGGAACTGCACATTTGCACACAGTCTCCAAGCCCTGAACTAGATGTGTCGAATCAAGGAGACCCCTAAAACGTGCAGTACTGGGGTCCTTCAAAAACTGGATTGAGAACCAATAGCCTATAGTGTATTGTGTTGAGCTTTTTAGAAACCGGTTCTGTATTGATTCTGATGTTTAGCTTTATGCTTTGGTGGTAGTGAGAAAGAAACATTCAAATGTATTTTATTATGTGGTACGACTTTGATCGTTATTATAATGAAAATGTTTTTATTGAATTCATTCCTAAAATGGTTCCAGTGACGCTCCACACTCCATGAACGGGACAATGCTTTTGAAAACCACTGCATATGCAAAACCGAAGTTAACTGAAATATGAAACTGATATGAAAAACCCTCCTTTTGGTTTCAGTTTCAAATAATGTTGTGTCTGTCTACAGTAGAGCTGCCTCCAGATGATGCTAACTTGTCTTCATTTTTCAACAGGTGCTCTTCAGTTTAAGCGGTGCCAGATACCCCTTCTCTCGTGTTTTTCTCTTGCTCTTTCTTTGTCTTTTCATTTATTTTCGTTCTCTCTATCTCTCTTTCACTCAGTCTTTCTTTGCTCTTTGAGGCTGGATGGGAAAGCAGTTGTTGATCTCAATGTGGTGTTTGTGTGAACATAATCCTTCTGTATTAAAGCAGGGGGACCTTGCTTCTGGATTTCCTTTCTGTATTAGCCCACGTCCGTGGAAGTTTTGCGTCTCTGGGACCACACCCTACTGAGTTCCAAAGTTCAGAAACTTGCACAAAGCCCAAGAATGATCTGTACACTTTTGCCAGCTTATACACACGTTGTGTTGTTGGATGAAAAGAAAACGTTACTTGGAAATC
>NW_015619107.1:0-1280 GCF_001515605.1 Sinocyclocheilus anshuiensis
TCAGTAAAAGAGAAGGGTTCATTCAAAACTGAAAAATGAAAAAAATGAAAAACATCCATCCAACAGAGACTGAAACTTTTTGAACAATAAATACGGTTTTAAAACTTTTTTTTAGAGTAAGAAATGTACAATTAAGTCAAGTCACCATTATTTAAATAGCCTAGGGCTTTTTATAATGCAGATTGTGTCAAAAGAACCATAATGACTGCTTGCATTCATACTTATTCTTAAAGTTAGATGGATTTTGATTAACTGTCAACGTTTATCGTTCATTAGTTAGAATTTAAATGGCTTTGAAAGTGATTCCAACCAACGGTATCTTCCTCTTTATCGTTATGGCTCTGGTGTGAACAACGTTTTTCTAAAACGACTTAACTTTATGGTTACAGTTCAAGTTTATGTCAGCGTCATTAGCCTATTATAACGTTATTTTCGTAGCTTGTTGAGAAGTAAAAAGTGATTACCTCAGAAAAACGAACTTTCCTGTCCTGTCAGACGTTATACTTTCAAATTCGCGCGGGTTCTTCAATTTCGCGCGCATATGCACTCGCGCGCTGTATCTACGTCATAAAGAGCGTATTATTTTCTGACTTGGTGAAAATAATTTTTTTTAATTTTAATTTTCACTTACATTTAATTACACATTTTAAATAGCAAATTCTGAAGATATATAAATGTGTAATTTGATGTTAATTAAATTACTGGCATATAAATTACCTTGTCATGAACATCATCGCGTTGACTTCCTTCAACAAAAATCCACTAAAACAAAGAAAAGCTTAGTTAAAATAATAATTTCTGTGGAAAACCTAAGAGGAAACAATTATTCGAATATGAATATATATCGAATATGACTTGTCTCTCACCAACATTCGCTGTTGATTAACGGTAACAGTCAAATAGCCGTTTAGTCATTGTTTTAGGCTAATATAGTCTTTATAAAATCTTTACCCAACTTACTAACAGTAATTTAATTTTTGACAAGTTAAGTTTAATGCAATAATCAAATAAAATGAGTTGTGATATAAAAACTCATGAGATTAGCATATGCTGCTAACGAGGTTAGCATTGTTGTGAGACTAAAATATATAAATAAATGCAGTGTATAAGTGTTATGATTCAAAACTTGAACTAACTTAACTATAACTAATTAAACAAAATATCTGTATTTTTCTTAGACGCAAAGAGAGACAGAATCTGGTGAAAGATTTTATTAGTTTGACTTTCTACCCCTCATCTTTCATGTCAGAAAGTTACAAAACATCTATAATTTCTACAGC
>NW_015619108.1:0-1280 GCF_001515605.1 Sinocyclocheilus anshuiensis
AGCCATGTTGGCTCTACTGGGTGGATCTGCACGCAATGAGGGCCGGAGTGATGGGAAAGTGGAGGACAAACTGTCAGACCATCTTCCCTCACTGGTTGCCATGCTTGTCCTACCTGCAGATGCCGCACTGTCAGCACAGCAGAATGCTGAATTGATGGCTTCCATCCTTCAGTCACTGTGTGACCAGGACGTGTCACTGGTCGTGAGCGGCTCGGGTGAAGCCTCGGTGTCTGAGGCAGAGCAGCTAGCCAACGCACTGCCGACCAGAGACATGATGACGTGTATATGTGACGGGATGCTGGAAGTGTTGGGAAATACACACAGCAGCTACACACTCCAGCTCACATGTATGCGAACCATGATGTTTCTCACTGAGCACGACTATGGTCTCTATCACCTGAAAAGGTATCACAATGCGTTTGATGTCATTTTGGCTAATTTAGGGATGCATATATATAGTAGCCATTTTTGGAGAATTTGTCAAATTTAATGGTTACTATTGGATATTTAATTGTGCTTGCTCATTTTCCTCTTTTTATGTTTGATTAAAAAATGTTAACAGTTAAATGCAATCTTCACTTTTTTTAATAATTTAAAATGATTTTCATTTTTGTGTTTTATATTTTATTTATTTTCATATTTATCGGTTATCGGCCATAACATGAAAATAATTATCGAAGCATCCCTAGATCATATGAAAGATGAAAATGTTTTTATGTGTGATGCTTGTGGTTAATGTTCTTGTGTTTGTGTTGCAGCTCTCTGAAGAAACACAGCTTGGCCATTTCCTCTCTGATCCGCAGGGAAACCACGTCCTTTAACAAGGAGTTAACTGAGCTCCTTTCAGCCCTGTTTGACTTTTTGAGACAGATTCTGAACAGTGAAGCCATGGTAGGCCGACAATAGAATCAGTACATTTGTGCTTGTATGCATGCATGCATGTATATGGTAATAATACATATTCTTTATGCTACATAGGATGAAGACATAGACAGTCGCTCTTTAGCTCTTAGTGTGAGCGACATGAAGCAGCTGCTGCAGTGGAAGGAGGACTCAGGGGAACATCCTTTATCAGAACTGGAGAAACACATCATGGTACATGTGGCAGCTTAGGTTATATATCATAATTAAGCTGTGCCCTATAGCCTGAATGAAGAGAGACACACATATTAATCTTGTCCTATTCTCTCGTTTCCCCATGTGTGCAGAAGCTCTGTAAGGAGGATGAGTCTTTGGAGACTCTGCTCGAGAATGTGGCTGGACTGCGACAGATTATTGAA
>NW_015619109.1:0-1280 GCF_001515605.1 Sinocyclocheilus anshuiensis
ATAATAATATTAGAAGTAGTTATTTTAAATACTGTAAATCTGTCGTTCCACCGCTGCATGTGACGCCATGGCTGGGCGGGGCTTGTTCTCAAACCCAGACGCAGGCTCACAGCAATAAAGATGGCGGCGCTGGGGTCCGCCAAATCCGCTGGACTCGGGCAGAGAAGCGCTCCTCTGAGTCTGGAGGAGGCCCGGTGCCCGGTGTGCTCCGAGATCCTGCTGGAGCCGGTGACGATGCCCTGTGGACACTCGGTGTGCCTGCACTGCTTCCAGCGCACGGTGAAGCTGACCAGCCTGTGCTGTCCGCTGTGCCGGCTGCGGGTGTCCAGCTGGGCCCGGAAACAGTCCCGGGAGAAGAGCCTGGTGAACGCCGAGCTCTGGGAGCTGATCCGCCTCAGCCACCCGGAGAGATGCAGGCGGAGGATGGAGCAGAGAGACGGACAGACCGCCGACGGAGGTTCGTGGGGCTCGACAGATTACATAATCATGAGTTTGAAGTCATTATTTACGCTTCGACAAATCGCGGCATGACAGTTTTCCAGCTTCGCTGATTTCAGTTCAGTCGATACATTTGAATTGTTAGAAATAAAACTAAAACATTCTATTTATTTTATAAATGTACTATTTTTGCACTGGACAACGTAAAGGTTAAAAAAACAAGTAGGGTTTTTAAAAACTGGAATCTGGAAGAAAACAGCGCTGTTTTGTTGGGGGGCGTTCACACATGACGCGTTCCGTCTGCGCTGTTTTTCTTATGTTTGGTTTGTGTATAAACGCCCAGTTGCGTCGCGTCGCGTCTCTCCCGCGTTGCGTTTTCAACTTCAAAAAATCCCTGCGTCCCAATGTGCAAACTATCCACCCTATCTGCCCTAAATAGTATTCAAAATGACTAATATCACATAGAATTTAGGATGGATAGTGTGCACATTGGCACGCAGAGTACTCAATTTTGAAAAACACAATTTTGAAAAATTTAAAGGCTTGTTTTGCCAAAAAAAACTTTAACCGTAAGTGTTGGAGTATGTAGATTTGGGTTTGGTTGTGGCGTTTTGCTGATTTTATGTCAAACTGTTCAGCATTCTGTTTTCGAAGGCAAGAACGTCAAGGGAGCAAACACTCTAGTTTGGTAAAACCTGATCAAATCATGTAATATGAACGAAGTACTTAAAAGTTGTTTTTTTAATGTTTATTTTATTTTTAGCTTTCTGTATGTTTCTTGCTCACATCTGACTTGCTATACTTTAAAGGTCCCATATTGTCAAAACTGAAATTTCCTGGCT
>NW_015619110.1:0-1280 GCF_001515605.1 Sinocyclocheilus anshuiensis
ATTATTATTAAAATATTGACCTTTTTTATTTTAATAGTGTGATGCATGCATTAACTGATTCCATTGTTGTTGAACTTGTGTACATTTAACTCTTTTTACTTTGTTAGCGTGCACAGCATTATGACCAGTGCAAGAACACAGAGAGTTTTGCCCCAACAGCACCTGTTCTACTACAGGTGAGACTGTGTATGTTTTTTCTGTATCTATCATGGTAACTAAATGCATTTTGTCATGCACATGTAGTTGAAGTAAAGGCAGTATTATATGGTATTTCTTATAAATGCATTTGCTTTAGAAATTGCAGTTATATTTTCTTCACTATAATAATGGTATTGTTGATCCCAGCATTACCCTCTATATAGAGTGAGTGATGCCAGTGTTGGACAATGTTACTTTTAAAAGTAATGTGCTACATTATGGCCTTACTCCTGGCTACACTACACAATGAATCTATTTCAGAATCAAGATCATTACATATATGAACATTAAAAGCCAATAATCTTCTCCAATAACAGCTGTTGTGGTCACTCTAATTCTGAGTGGCCACACTCACCATGGCTGTGAAGTACTGCATGAAAACCTCTTTCCTGAGATCAGTGTCCCATCCTTCAGCTGGAGAAACCGCACAACCCCAGCTTCATCCTGGTAATTAAAGCCTAAGTTTTGTTTACCCTCATGCTGTTTCAGAGCTCTTACTTTCTTCCATGGAATGCAAAAGGAGTTTTGTAAAATTGCAAAACATTGCACTTTTTTTTTTTATTTAATGACCAGAGGCTTTCAAGCTCCAAGAAAGACAAAGAACAATAAAGTATTAAAGAAATCCATATGACCTTTATGGTAGCAGCCAATAAACAGCAATAATTAATCAGTCATTCAATTAATCCAAACATGATCTTCCACCATCTAACTTCCACCACTGGTAGTTTCTCCATCATCAATTTACTCTTCACCCATGTCTAAAAACATGTTCTCAGGATAAACAGTCATTTTAACCATCTGATGTGACATGCTAGACTTCATCAGTCTCTGTACTGAGCTGGATACAATCTGAAAAATGCACAATAACAACAATAATCCTGCCCCCACGATTGGTAATACAGTATTAAACAACTAGTATCCCCATCCTCCCCACAGGTTTGCTAACCATTCAAGCCATACATTGTTGGTTTGTTCAGGCTCTTTTACGGCCATTCTCATGTGAGTGATGATGTTGGTAACGTTTTCACTGTAATCTGGAATGTGGAAATAAATGCACGGTGTTTAAACAGGATCCTGGCCTT
>NW_015619111.1:0-1280 GCF_001515605.1 Sinocyclocheilus anshuiensis
AATAAATCACAACAAACGTGACTCAAAAAAAGCATGATTTATTGAAATTAGCACATTAATCCAGAGCAAAGCATGACGCACAACACGCTAGAAAGCAAATGACCGCGAATAATTGTACGAAATATATCTATTTTTGCTGAGAATAAGTGTTTTATTGATTTTAATAAAGCATGTGTTTAATCTCATTTAGGGTTTTGTGCTTTTTTGTATCAAAAAAACAAAAACTGTGATTGTATACAAATCCAGATCGTCAAAACCAATATCATTTTGACCTGCATGGTTTACAGTAACGGAATGAAACTTTGCAAATGTTTTAACACCCTTGAGATACACACCATTTTTTTTTCCCCAGATTTTTTTTTTACTATTTTTTTAAGAGATATAAACATTTAAAATGTTCGGGTCATTTTTGACCCGGGTATGTATGGAATACCAATTAATGCCAAAAATACTTTCTGTAAAATTATCTATAAAGTTATATTAGTGTCAAAACACTTTTGTAAAACATATTTAGCCTTTTCCCCATGTCTCACACACTTATTGGTCTGACTTACCAAAACATGAATATATACGTGTATTAACAAACCATTGAAGCATGAAAAACTGATCACTTTTGTCATATGTGAGTAAAACGAATTTATTTTGAAAATTCAGAAGAATATTTATATTGCTTTGTTAGAAATAAATATGTAGGTTTTATAAATATGGACTTTTGTTGAGCAATCATGAGTTATGAATTTAATTAAATTCCATTTATTTCATTGGGTTAATACTGATAATTCTCAGATTATATGCTCATATAAATTTCATACAATGATATATTCAAATACAATCAATTCATCAATATTGACAAAACTATAAATATATTTTGCATCATAGTTTTTTTGGTCTGGATCATTTGTAACCTTAAATTTCAAATAATTTCTTCATTTTTTTAATTAATAAAAAGGTGGTCAATGCAGGAATAATATGGTGAAATGTGTTCACATTCACTCAAGTTGCTGATCAAATACAATATAGTTCTTAAGTTATGACTGTTTTATAAAATACAGATGCTTCGGGTCCAAATGGATCCGGAGTGCAGAAATAACGTACAGATTTTGTGATTTAGCATCATTTTCTTCAGCATCTGTTTGTGGCTCAGATCATCGGTCTCACTTCACTGGCCATCTGGAGAGAGTGAAGATGAGGTCAGTGTGACATCACGTGTTTGTGATGATGATGATGATGATGTCGTACTCACCGAGAGGGCTGATTTGATGTTCTGCAGCTGGTAGAAG
>NW_015619112.1:0-1280 GCF_001515605.1 Sinocyclocheilus anshuiensis
ATAAATGCAGGCTTGGTGAGCAGAAGAGACTTCTTAAAAAACATTTAAAAAATCTTACTGTTCAAATATTTTTGACTAGTAGTATGTATATAATAAGAGATATAGAGCTGTAATGTTGATGCAGTCATGTTATAAAAGCAACAAGCCACATGTGGCTGTGGGTTGCATTCACTTTACCACTGTTTTTTAAGGGGATTTTAAGCATGACAGGATATCAAGACCACCTCTTACCACTAAAATAACTACAGTACAGCCTCATAGAGTTTATGGTAATATGTATAAATTAAAAATATTTTAGGAAATAAATAAATAAAAAAGTTTGGCATTGCATCCGACAGTGTCTCATATAGGTCGTAATTTTTTACAAAGCAGGTGTAGCAAGTCAAGGGCACATTGACAGGACACAATCCCATGTCACCTCTATCTGCCACTGAACCTACAATCATTGTACCAACATTCAAAAACCACTAGGCTGCCACCACCACATCACACATCCTTTCAAGAAACCCATGTAAGCCTTAAGCATATGGGTTCAAAACACAGCCTTGTGGTGCTACCTCTTTATTCATGAGGGCAGTTACCTGCATAATAACAAAATCATGCAATGGCCAAAATTACACTGTCAATAGTGCCTTTTTGTTGGTACACTTAGTACAGAGCTATATTTAATCTCAGCCAGGAAAAAAAAGCCAAAATGTACTCATTGTAACTTCCAAAAACGTAATGTAAGGTGTGTCCCACATTTTTCTCCTTTCAGTAATCATTTGTTGAAAAAAAAAAGACTTTCAGACCCTGTATTGCACCCTATTCTTAGAAAGGTTTTAACCATTTCGTTTAATAAACTAAAAATCCATTCAAATGTATTAAAGACATTGGTCACATAATTATTTTTAAAAAATCTATTATAATTATTAAAAATATATTAATCACATAGATCATCTTGAGTTTAAATTTTTTTATGAACAAATTTAACACCGTTCCCAGCCGACACTCGGTTCATTGATCATTGCACTCTGAAAGGGTATGTGCATGAAGGGATATGCTCACAAATGTTTACTATGAATGCATGAGTCGCTGATGCCGAACTGTTCAGGTTAGACTCAGTGAAATGTCTTTAATCTTCCCGACAAGGCCGAAAACCATTGCCAGTTCACACTCAAGATCTCTGGTCTGCACGTAGACATTACTGACGCTTATGGGCTACATGCCAATATGCATCCAAGAAAACTCCTGTCCATGCAGGTAGCTTTGATAAAGTATCAGCATTTCCACATCATCTA
>NW_015619113.1:0-1280 GCF_001515605.1 Sinocyclocheilus anshuiensis
TTTCACAAGAGTTCCTAAGAAACCATGGCTGATTTCTCTTTTTTTTTTTTCTTGAGCCTATATATATCTATAACTGGAAGCACTGAGGGAACAAGAAAGAGACAGTGAAGACAGACCTCATATCAAGAAGAGATCGAAACATCGCGTTCTTCATCAGTAAGTATTTCTATAACAGTAGTTGTAACATTTGATATACATGTACGGTGCAAAATGTTTCATGAAAACATTTGAATTAAGATGGTAATTTTATATCTTCTGCTTTACTGTGTTAATAGTAAATATTAACTTCAGGTTCACCTCATTAATTTTAACATTTATTTTGCAAATAATTTAATAATCCTGTGAGATTTTTGATAGTACACAGACACTTTACAGATCAAGCAACTGGTATTCTGCAGGCAAATTGTGGGCCCAACAAATATTGATTTGATTTCTATTTTTTTTATGGTTACTGCACTTTGTTTGAGGTTAGCTGATAGAGGTTAGCTTAGTCACTTTCCACCAGATAACTTCTGCAGAGTATGGATGTAAAAGTAAATATGCTATTACAGGTGTGGTAGACCAGGATGAAAACTGAAAATATTTTTCATTCAGAGAAAGAGGGTTCCTTTAATTGTTTTTTTCCTGATTTGTTTTGATAGTATATCAACTTCTACATTTGACTTTTCACATATTAGGTGAGCACATCAGGTGAAATAAATGTTGCTCGTCTGTGGTTTGAACAGAATGCAAACTTTGTTTTCTGATTTTTTTCATTCTTGTACTTCTATACTGTTTTCTGTGCTGGTCTAACATGATGTTCTATTTGAATTTCTTTCATTCTAGTCTGTAAATGATGGAACCAGTGATTTTGGCAAACTCAAAATTCTCCATTGACTTGTTAAAAGTGCTCTGTAAGGCCACTGCAGGCAATGTGTTATTCTCACCCCTGAGCATCTCCTCTGCATTGGGCCTGGTCGTCCTGGGTGCCATGCGCGACCCTGCTAAACATGAACCACCAAATCCGACTGCTGATCAGATGTTTAAGGTGTGCTTAAACCTCCAAATAGTTCTATATAAACTCTATATAAACTGTCATCTCATGTTTATCAATGCTTTAAAGTGGATCTATTATGCCCCTTTTTACAAGATACTTTATACAGATACTCTGGCACAAAAACAAACAACCAAAAAAAAAAAAACAGGAGAAACATCATGGAGCCGTTTCCACATGCATTTTTGCATTCCACCGTGCTGCTTTTTTATTTTATATGTAAACACAGACCTTGCATTTTTTTCTC
>NW_015619114.1:0-1279 GCF_001515605.1 Sinocyclocheilus anshuiensis
TCTCCCAGCTTGCTGTAGGGCTTCTGTGCCATGCTGGTCCCATGACTGGTCTAGGTCAGCCAACAAACCATGTCGGCATATTGAAGCACAGGGACACAACATGGTAGTGTATGCTCTTCCTTTGTATGTGTCATGTGTTGTTGTTCGGTGTCTGCCAGTGGACCTCTGGACAGGCACTAGTCCTCTTCAGGCATTCTGTGGCTTTTAGATGCTGATAGCCTGGACTGATCTGGTGCAATTAAAGGGGTAGTACACTAGATGTGCAGAATTATACCACTGTTGAGAATTTTTAGGTTAGGTTAGGTTGTTAGTTTGTTTGATTGTGAAATTAATACTTTTATGAAGGACACGTTAAATTGATCAAAGGTGACAGTAAAGTGACAGTAACATTTCACAAAATGTATATTTTTACTGTTTTTGACCAAATAAATCCAGCCATTTTATCGTTTCTTTTCAGAGAAAAAAATTAAAAAATAACTATCTTCGTATCATATAAACAGAAATGTCTTGGTTTAACTTGAAGAAACTGTGACATAAATATACTGCTTAATGTAATGATACGACTACTACTAATAATACAATTATTATTAAAACATTATTTTTAAAGGAATACTTACCAGAATAAAATGTTAACCAGAATTTATTTACCAGAAAAATTTAAATACATAACACAGTATTTCTGAAAATAAATAAATAAATAAAATAATACATCTATATATATTAATTTGAGGTGCTTTTGATTGTTAAAATTTAATGAAACCATTAAAACAAAATCCAGAAAAAAATAATTGTGTAAGTTTTATGATTTCAATTAATTATTATAAGTTTAGGCTTTAAAGGTTCTGATGCGTGCAACAAATTGGGATGTTTTAGTCTTCAGGCTTAGCCGATAGTCCTGTTTTCCCTCCCTCTATCTCTGCGCTGAAGCCTGGCCACCCCTTCTGCTTGTTTCTGTGAAATCAAATCACATTAATAGCCACTCCGATGTGTTCTTTGTACCTTTTCTGGCCACTAATGCCTAATGACCCGTACAATATTAATTGAATCACTTTAGGGTGGCCAAATAGTTTTGTCAAACAAGTTTGCAATTTCTGTAATTGTTAACCATGTAGTCTTCATTCTTTTTTAATCTTTTTTTTTTCCCTGTGGAGAAAAATAAAGTGTGTGATGTAAATAATAGTGATAATGAACAATTAATGTCCACTTTCATTGGACACTTAATTGGATTCATAGTGATGGAGAGGAGAGGAGAGGAGAGGAGAGGAGAGGAGAGGAGAGG
>NW_015619115.1:0-1280 GCF_001515605.1 Sinocyclocheilus anshuiensis
CTAAATTAGCAGTTGTATCCCCAACTTCAGATGAGTGTTTCTAGCGGCAAGAAACATTCCTCTTCCGCTTCTTTTTGATTTGATTTTCTGTGTTCTTTGATAGTGTTTCACTAGAGACTGAAGCGCTAAATTCACTTCGGGGGAAAAAATAAAATGACAAAATTGAAGAGGGCATCCACCACCACTCCTACTTTCTCCTTAACCTATCAGCACTCAAAGGGTAGAATGTGCACAAAAAGGAGTTTGAAGATCACTTGAAATCCATGGAATGGCAAAAGACACTGACAATAATTTGGGAAGGCAAACAGTTTTCGCACAATATTCCTCCGGCGGCCTGCAGATTGGTTTCTAAAGCAAAAGGCCTCCTATTACTGAATCAGACCCTTCAACCTTTCATCCCCCACTTTCGAAACTGCCACCGCACGTCACGTGAAAACATCGCTTTTTGCTTGGTGGAAGAGGTTGTGTGAGAGTTTTTAATTATCTGAAAGAAGCTGTATCTTTCAAAAAGCTGTCTTCATTAGGTGATTTTCACAAGTTGAGAGACATCAGTGACACCTCAGGTGGTCTAGGCATATCTGAAGGCACTCTTTCTCCTCTCATCTCCTTTTGTTGCCCTGCTTGCTTTTGATGAAAACAAGATGACACGTAGGGTTGTTTTCACTCAAGCAGCTCATAACGGCAAACAGATGCCTTGAAATGTATCTTCTATTATACCACTTGCTATATAAATACATAGTGGTTTGGGACGTGATGACACTATATATTAATTTTGTGTGGAAGGTGCAGTTTGAGAGACTAGTTTCATTGCATTTGACGTTAAAAGGCATTCAGCACACTTGTTGTACATGTGACTTTGAGCTTGAAGTACCGTATGCGTAACAGACAGAAGAATTAGAGAGTAAAAATACATGATAATATTGCTTGTGCTTTGCCTCACACAGCGTGAATCCTGTGGTAACCGGTTTAGATAGAGAAAATGTAAAATTTATGAGCACTTTGGGGAGTGTGGATTTATGCCCTGCTGAGGTGTTTAAGAACAAGCAAGCCTTCATCATGACAATGTCCGGGATTTTATTTATTTATTTTCTCAAAGGCAGTCCTTGAATATTTATGATTTTGTAGAAAAGCAGAGAAACTCAAACGCATATATGGGTAAATCTCATAAATCCAGTCAAGATAATGTGCAGGTTATATTTGCACCGAAAATAAATAGTTCAATTCAGTTCAAGTTTATTTGTACAGCGCTTTTCACGACACAAATCGTTGCAAAGCAACTT
>NW_015619116.1:0-1281 GCF_001515605.1 Sinocyclocheilus anshuiensis
TTTTTTTTTTTTTTTCTGGCGGAGCCAGTGAAAATGTTGGCAGGCAAGTAAAAATATTTATTACTTATAATTAAGTAATAATGAAACATGAAGTTCAGAGTATATAGAAGACCCGACGATTCAATATAAGAGACGTCTGACTCTTCCATCATCTTAGCAAATAAGAGTAAGGTAAAATAAAGGTTACTCTACCTGATCCTCCCACAGAAGTGGATCTTAGCAGGTTCTGTAATATGACTGCTGTTTGGTGCTATAAAACCCTCTCAGCCTAGCATGAATGCCCTAGTACTCTTGTTCCCCTTCAGCCAGACAGTGCTGTTCTTTCCTTAAAAAGGTTTGACTTTAAGTTGAAACTGAACAAACCGGAATTTAAAGGAATGAGACTTGAATTACAAGAATTTGAACTTGAAGACACAACCATCTAAATAAAACACTTTTGTTTTTGGTACTGCATTCATTAGCTCCAAGGCTTCAATGTAAATGCCCAGGGTGATGATTGACCCCCAACCCCTCATTTTACTAACTGGGCACCAGTGGGTGGGCCTACAGATCCCAAGTAAAGCGTTCTGTCTATCAGCATACACCAATCCCTAGCCCAAATCGGAAAACTGATTAATGAAATTAAGTTGGACAAGCATAGCGTTCGAGTGACGATCCATTTGCAGCTCTACTTGAGGACACAGGCAGAGGACGGTTACAGTCATTCAGCACGGGAAGAATCCAGAAAATGGCAGAAGAAAACAGCCGACAGTCAGGGCAGGCAGCAAACTATCATTAAATCCAGCAAAACAAGGCAGAGTCAGAAGGCAAGCAGCATAGAAGTCAGAAGGCAGGAAGAACTGATTTGTGAAGCTTCGAAAGCTTTGTCAATCATTTTTGTGAAACCGTTCCAGAGCGTTTATCACCTGCCAAAGTCACGTGATTTCAGTAAACAAAGTTTCGTTACGTCATAACTGTTTCGAAACATTTCAAAATTTCAGTAGTTTGGAGAGGATTTTAATTTTGTTTTGAATGGACAATCCTCAAATTTGAACTCTTAATTTAAAATTGTTTA
Organism: Sinocyclocheilus anshuiensis; assembly: GCF_001515605.1. Taxonomy (NCBI): domain Eukaryota; kingdom Metazoa; phylum Chordata; class Actinopteri; order Cypriniformes; family Cyprinidae; genus Sinocyclocheilus; species Sinocyclocheilus anshuiensis. Next base: position 1,055 of record NW_015619116.1, read on the forward strand.
TGAGCAGGTTTGATCTTATTGATATATGGAGAGAAAAATGTTTAGATGATATAGTATATACATGGAGTAATAAGGATGACTCTAGATGTTTTAGGATCGATTTTTGGCTTGTTTCTAATCATTTTGATACGAATAACATGTTATGGCAACTCCATTAACTGATCATAAAGGTATTTTGATTAAAACTAATATTTCTCACACTTCTAACACACTCATATTTCTAATAA
>NW_015619117.1:0-1282 GCF_001515605.1 Sinocyclocheilus anshuiensis
CTGGACTCACCGAAATAAACTGCCTTTCCACAGCCGGGACACAGATTAGTCTCTCCAGCAAACATACGTGAAGGCGCAGTGAAAGCTAAAAACAAAAGCAAAAATTTTATGCATCTGTATATACATTTTTATTTTACTTTTATATTCATATCTGTGTGCATGTTAAAAGTTGATGAACTATTACTCAGCCACAGAGGACAAGAATTAATTCATACTTTAAACATATAGGCGCTTTTCTGACTTGTGTCTCCTAGTATTTTTTATTATGTTAAATAATTTAAATAACTTCTGGTCTAATGCTTGTGAAGGCCAGATCCAGGCTGGTGTGATTAAGGCTGTGCTGTCTGATGTGCTTTGATAAGAATCTGCAGCACTTCAATTCACAAAACTACAAGCTTTAAATTAACACTTCTGTCTCACATCAAAGATGACAGACTGTTACCAGTTTTAGATCCTAATGTCTTCTCCTGTGCTCATTTTATCATGGTGCTTGGCTCACGTGTTTAGGAAACCGCATTACGATCTGAAACATTCCTCCAGACATTTCTACAATGGTCCCTAAAACCCTCCCCTAACATTCCTGCAATGTCCTGCCTGTCGGAAAACACCTATTAAGGGGAAATATTTTAGGAAAGGAGCCAATCATCAAAGGCCATTAAAATTCCACCACGTAAAATCCCAAGGGGGTCCCTATAGAAAACCATCCTCCCACCCCTCCATTACAACACACACGTTTAAGTATTTCTGTCTCCCACTCTGTGTGGGAATCTGTGTATGTGTGTGTTAAAAGTGCTGAGGAAGATTTAATGTATAATGGAATGTGGGGAACAATGCAGCCTGGAATAGAGTGTCTATATATACAGTGGCTAAAAATAGCATATGGACACATTTGGACACTTAAATCACACTTAACTATGAATGAATGTCATTTCATTACAAGACAAAATATCAAATTAAGAGGCATCTGCAATCAAAAGATGCTAGAACCTTTCTCAGGAATAACGTCCCTTTTCTTGGCCATTTTCAATTACTTTTAACCAACTGATATCAAGGTGATTTTAGTAGATGTATGAAGTCAGTTTCCTGCAGATGTAGTTCACCACATTAACTAAGGACATACACCACTAATGTTTGACAACCAAGAAGTGTCTAAACGCTTAGATGTAATTTTTGTCAGTATATTATGCAAAACACTTTCACCTCAGAGTATAAGAATAAAAATAAAAAGGTAATTGTGACTATATTTATATAGTCTATACGAGAGTCTATATGATCATACTAC
>NW_015619118.1:0-1281 GCF_001515605.1 Sinocyclocheilus anshuiensis
TGCTGATAGCGCTGAAGTAAACTAACCCTGAAACATAACCTACTCTGGAGAAAGGTTATGTTCAGGGAGTAAGTTGCTATGGTACTCACATACCCTGAGAGTTACCTTTGTTTTTGGAACCGAAAGCTGAATTTTTCCGCTTACTTACCCATAAAACATACCCAGGTATGTCACATAACCTGCTTTCTGGAATACCCCCCCAGCCCTTCAATAAAACACGGGAACACAGACTGGGATCATGACAATAGGGAAAAAATATAAAGGTATACTTTGTGTAAAATGAAAAATTCGAATTAAAAAAAAAAGACTATTGGTCTGTTTGGTTTTGGTCTGTTTTGGTTCCTAAAGAAAAAAATGCAATTATTTTTCTCCCTAGGGAAATTGATTGTTTTTTTCCGTCATTAAAGTCATTATGTGTCTTGTTTCTTTGTCTTTTTGTCTGATTTTTAAAAACTTTTTTGCTTTAAATCAAAGTTTGTACTGTTGTGATTCACCTTGTAAGCTGGTTGGCTTGGTTAATGGCTTATAGCTCTTTAACAAAGACTTTTTTTTAAAACCCCTATGGGAAAAATTAAATGGAAAACATACTTCCAGAACCAGTGCCACTATAAGTGGGTGGGCACTGTTACACTGTACAGTATTTCTTGGTGTGTCATGTGAGTAGCGATATCATACCATGTGATTTGCTCTAACTCTCTGATTGGTTGCAAGTTTGAATCTTGTTTTTGTTTACATTTAAATGAGATTCTTCATTTGCAGTCTTCATTTGCATTAGCCCTGATGAAAGCCTGTGTGCCGAAATGTACTAGCAAAATAAAAAGAAGATTTCTTCCAACTTGTTGTTGATGTTTTAATTATTTCTTTCTCCACTTCTCAAGTACTGTTGGTTTTGTTTTTGTGTTCATAAAATGTAAGCAATGAAGTACGTTTAAATGGGACTCATTTGCCTGCAAAACCAAGTACTTTAAATGCAACCCCACAGATTCTCAAGTGTCCTCTCCCCTACTTAACCCACTCATCTGACAGTGTAATTACTGATGATATTATCTTTATCAGTCTCAAAGGCCTGAAGCCTGTAAAGATATGAGGTGAGATACTAGCAAGTTCGCCTCAACACCAGTAAGTCTAAGTCATATATTATATATGACTAGTCGAGATCAACTCATTCCAGTCAAAATCCAGGCCAAGTCCAAATGCTCCTTAAAATTTGATTTTGGACTCAGACATGAGATAGACTTAAAGGGATAGTTCACCCAAAAATTTAAATTCTATCATTAATTA
>NW_015619119.1:0-1281 GCF_001515605.1 Sinocyclocheilus anshuiensis
AGTGTATAAAATGACAGTTAATAAGCCTACAATAGTGAACATACCCAGTCGGACAAAAAATTACCATTTAGGAAGCTCAGTAAAGCGGTCTATTGTTAGGCAAGACGGAATTACCTGCAGTTTCATCACATCTCCACACGCAGGGGCACCAACCAACCCTGTGCCCACATTCTTGGCATTTTTATCCAAAGACCCTACATTTCTTGGGCTCTCATAGTGGTCCACAACCTTTAAAATAAAAATAACTTTCAAAGGAGGGGCCAACGGAGTAATTTGGCTCAAAAAGTCAGGATCCTGTGTCAGTGCATTTTATTGTTATACAAACGTCCATGCTGCTCCCCAATCTCTCCCATTTTGACCTAGTTATTTGTGTACGAATTCAGCCAAAATACTAATTACTAAAAACGATGACTTTACATGATGTCTTATACATAAATCATGGACTCGTACATAAAATAGTTAGTTCATTCTTAATTCTTCAACTTATACTAAATGTGATCTCAAACCATATAAACTGACTTCAATTAAAACAAAACAATTTGAAACTCGCTATGTCACATGTTAGTGGTGTTAGTCCAGTGCCAATACTGTCATTATGTATCACGAGATGTCAGACACACAGGAAATCACTTAAAGTAACGTACATAAGGTCAAAGCGAAACACTTTACTAGCAAATTGCATAAGTCATACTAGCTTACCTTCTCGTGATACCCACATTGCATCCACAACTGAGGAGCTGAAAGCGTCCTGAAAATGACCGGTAACGCGCACTTCTTCACAAGCAAAGCCGCCATGATATGTGAAGCGATGACGCACTTGAGAACTCAAATAGCGGATTATACGCCATTTAGTCTCGTAGGTTTCTACGATCATCGCGAGATGTGAGACAAGCGGAGCGCAAATTTTATGTTCAAATTAGTTTGATACCTTTATTATTTATCTATACCCTATATGCATTTATTATTAAATTTATATATACTTTTTGTTCTTTTTTTCTTTAACTTGAACAGTTTATACGTTTTCATTTAAAAATGTAAAGCATTAAAGCTACAAAGTTTGCCGCTCTTATTCTGAATAAAAATGGCATCGACCATAACTCAAAAATTGTTGTTTTGTAGGGCAGCAGATTGTTGTTTGTGTTTCACTTTTATGCATTTATTGTGTATATTAATTAAACAATGGTGTAGGACTTACGTCAGTGCAGCGCCTGTGACTGACAGCGCTGTCAGCCAATCGTTGAAAAGGGAGGCGAAGAGGATTTTTCAAACCTCAGGAAATGG
>NW_015619120.1:0-1282 GCF_001515605.1 Sinocyclocheilus anshuiensis
AGGTGTGAGTATTCAGACACACACAGCTCTGTCCTTTGTCTAAATGGGTGTTATTTGAATTCAAACATCTGATATCAGGAATTTCAGCAGTCCGTTGGAATAGATCAGGAGTCTAGACTTTTAGTCTAGTCATATTTAATGATGTTTAAATTGAGCACCACATTATTTCATCCTATGATGTCCTGTAGTTTAAATTTCATAAAACATTGAAAATGAAATTGCAACATTTTGGTCAAGCAACCTTGGTCAGGCATGCTGCGATGTTTGAAATAAGCATATGTGTCAGACCTATAGATGACGGGCTAGAAAAGACCTTTCATAGCATTTGCACAGAGTCATGCAAATATGTGCAGACAGCGCTATTTCTAAACCAGTTTGCTTCCACTATCTGACATATTTGCATATGAAATAGCACATTCAAATGACAAATGATGATAAGTATTTATTTAATAATAAAAAGTATTTGAATTAGTACTTATCTACCAGGAATTGAATGGATTGTTAAAAGTGCGTGTTACATATTATAATGGAGGCAGGTGGTTGGAGCGGCTGGTTGGGGCTTGAAAAAGTAAGGGGCCGTTCACACCGAACGTGTTTTTCCAGTCCAATGCTCTACTTTTCCATTGTTTTTCTATGTAAACAGGCTAGACAGGCGTGTGTGACCGTTGTGATCTTACGTCTTTTGCAGCATCTCGCACATGAGAGCCACATTTTTAAGATGCTGTGTCAAGTTAAAAGAATTTCAACTTTTACACGCAGCGTCACTCATCAATGTCAGGTCCAAATCAGTGGACCAATCAGAAGACCCCGGAGGCGGGGCAAGCGTTGCAAGTTGTAAGTTGCAAGTTGTAAAGGCAACTGTTTTATTTGACGGCAACATGGTGGAGGAGGCATTCTGCACTGCACTTTAAAAAAAAAACAAAAAAAAACATTTCTGAGCGCTGCATCTCGCGTTTTAAGACACAAAGACGCATTCTGTGTGAACGGCCCCTAAGAGGGCAATTGTGACGTCAGCTAAAAGGAAAGAGGCAGAGCAAATTATTATTCTTTTGATAAAATACTTTTTAAATAACACCTGGAACATGCATAAAAAAGTAAATATGGTCAATTTTGATTGCATGTTGACGTTAAGCTTGTGACCTGCCTGTGTTGCCTCAGCAGCGGAGAGCGTTGTGCTCGCTGTGAAAGCAGCAGAGAGGACTATAGGACCAAGCCTCGAGCCCTTAGTGTCGCTGCTGATCTGTCTCCAAGCGTGAACACAAAATGCAGAGACTTGCCAAGC
>NW_015619121.1:0-1282 GCF_001515605.1 Sinocyclocheilus anshuiensis
CCAGCATGATGTAGCGTAGACAAGGTGTCAGAGTTCATATTGCCAATCCATTTCACTCTAGACTCATGGCATATTCCTGTTCATTGTATTTTTGAGGTGGTGAGTTAAAGGAGAGCTCTTGTTCGTGGAGGTGAATTTTCACACCACTCTCCAGAAACAAACGTCATGGTGTGTCACCAGCTGTCACCTAATAGTCCCTGTCATTAGTGATTGATTCCACTGTACCAGCTGAGATGACAGTTTCATTTTTATTGAACTGTCTCAAGAAGGATCCTCGGAGAGATATAAGCTTTTGACCACTTAGCTTATTTGCCTTCCCCATTTCAATAAATGATCTAAACTTCATTCCCAGTTGTATTTTTATTCATTCAATATGTTTTGCCACTTGAAGTACTTAAAGGAACCGGGCTAGTGACAGATGTCTTCAACCTGGCATACAGGATTGATGGATACTGCAGCTGTCCCAAGACACAGCTTGCTTGTTCAGTCTCCACATAAAGACAAAATGCATAGATGTCATAGAAAGTGTGATCAAATACAATGAGCCTAAAAATAATTCAGTCACATTACAAAATGGTGAATGTCATTGCAGGGCGTTCTCACTCCCAACTCGTCACATATTGATGCTTAGTCAAATGCTATGATCCCTCGGCATCACTTTTTAATGCTCAGGGTACCCATTTAGCGTCATTATTTGACATGCATGGTACTTCATTGCTTTCAGTTGTTTATGTGTCCAATCAAGACAAGCAAGCATCAAATGACGACACGTGTAATTCTTTGCATATGAAAAAGTATACATTTTATTTAAAAAATATGTAAGTATAAAATATTAAAATGTATGAATATTCATACTTTCATAAACACTTGAAACTCACAGGTATGTATTGTATAATTATTGATTTACAAGTGTTTATCAATACTCCAATATGTCATTTCATCAAGGAGATATCCCCATGCCCATTGCGTTTGTGTATGCTGCCAAAAGTTTCTCAATGAAAGCAATTAAGCACCCTGCTCATCGAAAAATGATGCTAAATGGGAACCCCGAGTGCCAAGGGATCCTGACCAAACGTCAATATGTGACAAGTTGGGAGTGAGAATGTGTTATTCCATTAGATACTGCATCAGACAAAATGTCAAATCATGTGGCAATACACAACAAACAAAACTAATCTGTCATATTAGGAAAGACACAAGTGGATCAGAGGAAGTTGTTCCACTCCATTTACTGAAGGAGTGAAGATGGCGCCGTGTGTATTGGCTGGCCGTCGTTCCGTGT
>NW_015619122.1:0-1282 GCF_001515605.1 Sinocyclocheilus anshuiensis
TCTAAAATTTCTGCTATAGTGCGCTAGTCAGATTTCCTTCAGCCATTCGTCTTCCAGAGTTTACGAGCTACAAATAGATAAGTGACACTGTTGCGTGCTAGCCTGCTATTGGGGCTAATAACTGAACGGCCTAATCAACTAATGAGTCACTGGATCCCAAAAGATAAGAGTTTATAGGTTGCCAGTTGATGCAATCTGCTCAATAATGCAGGATTCGGACCTTTAAGTTACAGACGTGTACATTTAAAGAACTATATTTACAGTAAGTGTACACTTTATCTCACCTGAGACCACTGAGATGGAAACGAGTGACTCGTCTGCTGCTCTTTGACTCTCCATGTAACATTCACTTGTTCTGGAGGCTGTACGTTTAGTATGAAAATGGGGAGACTAAAATTAGTCTGTTCAACTGTGCCAACTGCAATGTGCCATTTCTGACCAGTGGCGGAGCTTGTGTTTTCAGCATGTGGGTGCAAGTGAGAAAGTCTCTGTGTTACTTTAGGTGCGCCAGAAAACGGATGAAGAGTTGTATGTGCAAGTTAATATTATTTTTATGTTTACTTATTGGTTTTGAAAAAAAAAGTTTTTTATTCATTAATAACATTTTTTACACTTACACTTTGATGGTGTGAGTGTACACAACCTAATCAATGTTTTTTTTTTCAACAAGGTTTTAAAAAATATTTTTCAAAAATCTTATGAATTATTAATTCATACATGTCATGATGTTTTAGGGAAGCCGCATCGCAATGATATTTTACAATCTGGACTAACCTTGCTTTGCCATGTTGTGGTATTTGTTATTTTTTGACATGTTTCTGCATCTTAGTTGCACTACTTGACTTCTGTTTTGTTTAAAATGTTTCTCAAATATAAGCAGTTTTGTTAAAATATATATTTTTATAACTAAATAATAATAAAAGATTATGCCAAACAACTTAATAACAGCTACTTAATAACAACCTGATGATATCAGGACTGCTGTATCACCATGATATTACAGGACAGCTGTAATATCCCAATATTATCCCAATGAATTTTAATTCAGAGTTTAAAAACATGCTCATCATAGAAGAAATCTATTCAAGTCATCGTATCTTTTTAATGCATTACTTGATGGGACCAAAAATGAGTGTCATATCATTGGTACTATGACTTGCTTACAAATTACTTACTACTACTAATACTGCTGTAATTACTGGACACTTCTGATTATGTGATAAATCAAATATCGCTGACTGTGAAGAGAACATTTACATCCTATATAGACCAGCGCAAGAAT
>NW_015619123.1:0-1281 GCF_001515605.1 Sinocyclocheilus anshuiensis
CCTTACTCCGATAAAAGAAAACGGGTTACCGCGTTTACATGACCACATGCGTTTTCGGTTTACTAAGCATAATCGTAAATTGTAAATTGTATAAAATTTTAACATTTCATTACATTTTAAAAGAACTGATTTATATTTGCATATATTTTAAAATGGAAGTTATTCTTGTGATGAATTTTCAGCATCTCCAGTCAATCTCCAGTCTTTAGTGTCATATGATCCTTCAGAAATCATTCTAATCTGCTGCTCAAAAAACATTTAAACATTAAAATTGAAAATAGTTGTGCTGCTTAATATTTGTGGAATTGAGGATTCTTTAATGAAGTTTAAAATAACTTCATTTATTAGAAGTAGAAATCTTTTGTAACAAAGTCTTAACTGTCAATTTGCATTGCAGCTGTACATACTGGTTTGGGATTTTCCTTTCCATGTTTCATCACTGGCAGTGGACATCTGACTGTGTCCTCTCTCTGAAAGAGTCCTCTCAAAGCTGCTCTGCGACTGAGAATCAACCTCAGCGTCCTAAAACACAGACAAACACACACACACATATGAAAATCAGAGCCTAATATGCAAATGTCCAATATAAATAGCAAGCAAAGCATGGTGGGTGTGTCTTAGTGTTAGCAGAGTGTAGGACACAGTGTATGACAGAATAAAGGCTTATACGTGCTTGATTGTGGCTTATTATTTGTGTGTGTATTCACAATATTTATGTTATTGTGATCTCACCATGTGTTTCCCTTCTCCCACCTCCTCTTCCTGTCCAGCTGGTCGCCATGTCAGCAAGCTGTTAAGAGCAAAGTCAGAACCAAACTGAGAGAGCATTTCATAAGCAGAGCCCGAACAGCCTTTTCAAACACTCTTCGATTTCAATATCAGCGGTCATGTCAACACCTGTCAAGAGTTGGAATATATTGGCGCATCTGACAACCCAAAAAAGTATTTTCTAGATTTAGCTAGAAAATACCAAAAATTCTAAAGTGTGATTTGAATTCATTTAGATTAATTAGCATATCATGTCATTTATTTGATTGTTTTTGTCTATTTGTTTTTTAGAGATCGATCGACAACTCTCATCAAAACAAATCCAGACGGAAGGCCGTTGAGTGTCATTGAAACAGATGGTGGTGTGCAAGAGTGTCATACACATGAGGGCTGGTGGTCTGGAAGATATCCAGCATGCAGGCGCAGGTGACGTCCCACACCTCCGGACTGAACTTCTCCCCATTCAGGATCACCAGGTTCTCCAGACAGTTTGTGCCTGACCGCGCCAGCTGC
>NW_015619124.1:0-1283 GCF_001515605.1 Sinocyclocheilus anshuiensis
AAAAAAACTAAACAAAACAAAAAACACCAATAAATAAATAAACAAACAAAACCCACAATAATTTATGCAGTGAGTAAAGCTAGTCAGCATTTGTTTGTTTGTCAAGGTGCAGTCCTGGAAACAAACTTAACTTGCCCTTGTTGTGTGACTATAAATAAAGTTTGTGACTCATCATTGAAACCAGCTCAGATTCAGGTGCCACTCCCAATCGAGTGTAAACAGTCCCATTATGTCAAGTTATATTGATGATATCCATAGCAAACAATTGTGTCAGTATGAGTAAATAAAGTAAAGAGATCGCATCACAGGTAACAATAACAAACATAATTTTAACTCCAGTGACTATATACAATAAATGAAGCATGTGTTGGTTCCCCCCTGCAAAATTTGACCATATTATGGTATCATTTTTGTGTATTTTTTAACGTTTTGCTATAGGGTGTTGTGGGATGTTGCCAGAGTTGCTTTACCTGAAGATGTTGCTATGCAGTTACTATGTTCTACTTTGCTAATGTAGTTGCACAAAGGTGCTGAGTGCTTTTTAGCATGTTACTATGTGATTGCTGGGATGTTTTATGTGGTTGTTGCTAGGGGGGTGCTAAAAATGATACTTCTTCAAACAAAGCACTAAATCTAAATACAAAGCAGATTGTCTTAAATGTAATAAGCCTGTACTGTCTCCATTTACTGTCTCATGTAACATTTTAACAAACTCAGCTCCACACTTCCTGATGAAACTTGAACTTGGTGAATATATGGGGAGTTTTACCATCAAGCTGAACACTCGTGATGGTTGAATGCACAAGACACTGATGTCGTTTCAGAGCAGAGGTGGCTGAACTGGTTTTACCTGAACAGTTGGTCTGTAAAAGTATGCAAATTATGCATGTAGTGTGTTTTGAGAGCAGTGGAATAAACGCAGTCTAGCCCACACATCGCACCTGTTTCTGAATACTTCAGTTTTCATGGGGAAATCATTCTTCTGACAGTTTCCAAATGTGGTCTGCTTTGAGAAATGACTACTATGCCGCATAAAGAGCAAATGATATGGGAAGAGAGTGATGGTACGTACTGCATATACTGTGAGATTGAAGACGTTGCGCTGTGTGCTTACTATGATAGAGAACTACATGTTTTTTGTAAGTGTGGAAATGTCCTGTATCCATACACTCTCACAATTGCGATTTTATATCTCACTTACAGTATATCACGCAATTCTGAAAAAAAAAAAAGTCAGAATTTTGGGATAAAAAGTCACAATGAGTCATGATCTTTTTTAAAAT
>NW_015619125.1:0-1282 GCF_001515605.1 Sinocyclocheilus anshuiensis
TGGCGCACCTGCACTCTCTCCTCGCTGCTGCTCAGCAGACCCGTGTCCGTCAGCTCCAGCGCCTCTTTGGCCTTCGCACACTTCTCTCTGTCGTCCTTCAGACGCCCGAACTTGCCCTCGTAGATGGTGAGCGACTGCAGCGCCTCCTCTGGACGCAGACTGCCCTGCAGCGACAACAAGCAGACAGACACTGAAAGAGGCTGAAAAAGACCTGAAAACAGCGTTCATCTCCAGACACGTACTGCTACGGGTTTGGTCTTCTCCCAGTCTGACAGCAGGTCCGTGGTGCGGTTCTCCACCGCGCGGTCCTCCTGCACGATCTTCATCTGGAGGTTAGCCACCTGCTGCTGGATGGCCGTGTCTTTGCGCTTCATGATGTCGCTGAAGGCGCCCCACTCGCCCTCGATGTTATCGATGTACAGCCAGGAGGGAGGGAACTGGAACCGCTGCTTCTCCAGCAGACGCTGGCCGTTGCGGAACAGCTGCATGAGACCAGAGACTTTAATAACGTTTGCTCCAGAGAATCCTGTTTAAGACTCTGTACGAGGCAGATTGTACTCACGTCCACTTGCTTCTCAAACTGTTTGATCTTGCGTTTGAGCGCCTGCACGTACGTGATGAAGGTCACGGCGTCAGAGGTGCTCGCCGTATCCACCGAATGCTGCTCCAGCTCTTGACGAGACTGCAAGAGGATCACAGAACAGTTCAGAACATTCGCTTGAGCATCAAACATGACCGGTCCCTTCAGCGAGAGCTCAGCCCACCTTGGAGATCTGCGAGTGGAAGTCCTGCATGTTGTTGCCCAACATCTGTCCAAACTTACTGAGCACCTCCTTATGCCACGAGTCGTACTTCAGATTCACCTTGGACTGGACCTAAACGACACGTTAAAAGAGACACTTCAGCGTGATCATTCGTGGAGAGAAACCTCAAGACTGAACCGTGAGCGGCTCGCTCCTGACCTTGCCGTAGTCGATGACGGCCGGCCCAAACTCCTTCCTGGTTTCTGCGTTGTCAAACGTGCCTCGAGCTTTGCGGATCTGCACGAGCAGCGCCTGCCACTTGTTGAGATCTTCTCCCAGACGGTTGTAGATGTTCTCGGCCTGCATGTCCCACAGACACTGGTACTGGAGCCACACCTGACGGAGCAAACGCAGTCAGTCTGGCGTCTGAACACGCTTCACTCGCTCGCTCTAAGAGAAGACGCTACCTTGACGTACTGCTCCACCTCGGACACGATCTCCTTCACTGCATTATAAGCTTCTTCCAGCGCAGACGGACC
>NW_015619126.1:0-1280 GCF_001515605.1 Sinocyclocheilus anshuiensis
ATCATTCTAATATGCTGATTTGCTGCTCAAGAAATATTTATTATTTTTATCAATGTTGAAAACAGTTGTGCTGTTTCATATTTTTTGTGGAAAATATGATGCTAAGTGAAAGCTCTCTCCAGGTATTATAGCCTCATTAAAATAATCTATACCAAAACAGAACAATAATGCAATAATTAACAATTAAGTTCTGACCCTTATAATAAATAAACTAAATCTGACCTCTGTTTATGCATATCATAAACACAGGCACAATAGACACTGAGTACGACGCTTTAAAGGCACTAACAGTGCATGTTTGTTATTAGTAACAGCACAGGGTCGGATGGCGGATTATCCAAGCGTGGTGTGAAAATTGATTTGGGTAAAATATAAAAAAGGTTGTTTTCCCCTCCTGCCGTGTTCTTCCTGTCTGATCACCGCTCACTTCAAACAGCTGAGCTGATGCTTAAACTCAGATGCTAACATCAGCATGCAAACAAGGCCTTAACCTGTCTAGAGCCGACACGCATCATGACGATACACAGACACGCTCATACAAACACAACAGGGAAATATTCTTCAGAATAGACCCTCAAAACTAACAGGGTGACTCTCAATAAACCTGTCAAGTACCAGTGCTGTCGAAGTTAACTAAAACGAAAACGATTGAAAATTGTTTACGTTAATTTAAAAAATTTGAAATAAAATGATAATGATAATAATAGATGAAAATATTAAACCTAAAAAGCCTAAACAAAAATTTGAAATGTTGCCTTGAAATAAATAAATTTAAGTACTAAATTTACTAAAACTAAACTGAAAAAAATACTAATAATATATATATATGAACTTAAATTTTTTTTATGTAAATTAAAAACATTAAATAACTTAAATTTAAGCTGAAGTTCTAAATAAAATGTAAATAGTACGTGAAAAACAAATTTGAAATAGGCTACTTAAATGAAAATTAAAAAATGTTGCCTTGGCAAATAACTTAACTACAAAAATTTAAGCTAAAACTAAACCTAAATAGAAAGATTTAAAAACTACAGAAATGACAAAAGCACAATAAAATTACTAAAACTTAAAATTTCAATGAAAACAAAAAAATAAAAAAGCTAATTCAAAATGTTAATAAATACTACACAAATAATGCAAAAACAGTGCTATTAAAAACACGTTTTAGTCCTATTTAACACCAAAATCAAATGAAAGAGATGAGAAATTGCATTTTTTTAAATGTCTTACAGTACTTAGAATGTTGTGGGAAATGTGCATACATTTAAAAAAAAAATAAT
>NW_015619127.1:0-1281 GCF_001515605.1 Sinocyclocheilus anshuiensis
CACATATGTATGGGAAAATGTAAATTTAAATAAAGAAATGCATTGTCATTTTATGTATTGCATTGCCATTTGCCAAATTACATTTCAAAATGAATATTACTACCCATATGCTTCCATACGAATCAGCATATTAGAATGATTTCTGAAAGATCAAGTGACATTGAAGACTGTAATGGCTTAAATATATTTTAATATAAAACGATAAAAATATAGAAAGTTTTACAATAATACGATTTTTACTAATTTTTTTTAACAAATATAAGATACTTCTTTCAAAACCATTAAAATCTTACTGACCCCAAACTTGTAAACAGTAGTGTATTCTTTTATTTATTAAAATAGTATTAATTTTCTTTATGCAAAATATAATTTCTAATTATTATTTTACGTTTGTCTATGGGTGAAATATGACATTGAACCATGGAAGAGGTCTTAAAATGGTGGCAAATGTGGCTAGACTTAGAGTTAAACTATTCCTGTGTTCTTCTCTTGTATATTTTGTTAGCCATTTCATAATTTCTCTAAAAATACTTTCATGTAACCTCAAACTTTCTTTTGACACAGTTTCACAAAGACTGCTGGGAAAACCCAGCATTCTGTTCTCTAGACTGTGTCTCATTGCATTCTCTCAGCTGATTCTGAAAGAGCATGGAATGCAGTCTGATTTTGTCTCCATCTGGGACTGATATTTCCCCGCAGTCTTACTCTGACAGTTACTCAGCCAGCTGTACATTTGTGAGAACAAGCTCTTGAAACTAAATGAACAAACGGTGGGAAAAGTGTGAAGGTCAATGGGTCACACGTCCTCCATTCTGCATGATACTGGCACAATGTGTCACAGCTCCAAGGTGGTTAACCAGAATGATCTTGGTTCGAATCCAAATCTAGTAGGAACTGGGATATTGGTCTCGTAGTGGGTTATGCCCTTGAACAAGGCACTTAATCCTGAACTGATTGCTGCATCATGGGGCTTGTGTCAATAATTGTTTCACTTTCTAAACAAAAGCTGCTTGAAAGAAACCAGAAACATGATAATTTACGATAAGTTCATCTATTTAATAAACTAATCAACACATCATATCACTTCATTTGATTACAAGTAAACAACCTAAAAAGCTCTTATACTGTACATTGAATGTTGCTATCTGGCTGTTTAATAAATTAATTTGAGTTGAACAATAATGTTATCATCTTTAACTGTTGTTGAAATATACAATGTTGGATTAATTCAGACATATATGATTGAACCAGAAACTGATTTCAAAAAAGAAGAGGAAGAAT
>NW_015619128.1:0-1283 GCF_001515605.1 Sinocyclocheilus anshuiensis
AGACTAAGACTAAATCAAAAATGCCTGTCAAAATTAACACTGACCATCTTACTGCATAATCTAGCTCCAAAACACCTACAGTTTCTAGTAATCCAGAAGAGCTTGAAGCGTTTAGTTAGTGTTGGAGCTGAACTCTGCTGGATGGTGGCCATCCATGAGCAGGGTTAGACATCCCTTCTTCTGTTGTCAGATGCCTATGAGCAGCTTACCTTCACACCATCCTTAGCTCCCTCCTGAAGATAAGGAATAATGGACTGGTTCCAGAGATCAATAAACCAGGAGCGAAACTCCGCTAATGATACTGGGCAAGACAAGAAGAAGCAGGGACCTGCAAAGAGAGGAGCCAAAACTTAAGTTGCTGTAGGATATAACCTAACCTTTGAAAGGTTGCTCGGATTAATTTGCTAATATAAATGGTTAAATATGTTTTTCTTTTTTTTCTGAAGAGCACTGTATAAAACAGACATTCAGAATGTGTAAAGCTGTACCTATGAGGAAGTCAGAGGTGCTGTGTTTCTCCAGGAAGGTATGGAGATGGTACCAGAGTTTAGGCACCCAGTCCAGAACCCTCAGCACCTCAGCGCTGTGAACTGTGCTTTCATCCTCCGTTTCGATCAACTTCCTGTGCAAGTAACGCACTAGGAAACCATTTGCAGGCTCCACGTTGTTGGAGAAGGTGACCATTCTTCAGGCAAACAGATAATTACAAATGGTTAGAATACTGATATGGGATTTCAAATTTTTTTTTGCAGATTTTATGTTGTCTTACCAGAATCTACAAACTTGAATGAAACAGTGCTAAAGGAATGAGGAACTTACCTGAAGCTGAGATGCAGGCCATGATTGGATGGCATCTTAACAGACTGATTGGTGGTTCCAATGACGTAAGGACTAAAACAAATAACCAAGGTATAAAATATAATATCCAAGAAAAATACTTCCCAAGAAAATGTAATTTTGAAAATGAAAAAAAAAAAAAAAAACTCTTGTAAAAGAGTGAATCTCACACAGTTTGTCAAGAAATTCTTCCAGGTCATTTTCCATTAAATTATATTTAAAATTATATTTTGCAAAAATAAAATTCGATTTTTTTGTATCATTAAGAATTTTTGCAATGTAACATTAATTAAATGACATTTAAAAATATTTTCCACCACATTCTCATTATTGTAATGCAAAAATAATTTATTATTTTTATTAAGTATTTATAAAGTTATGTTAGCATTTGTTATACTGCCTCTAATTTATGCAGGTTTCAATTTAAATATGATTTGTATTATGCA
>NW_015619129.1:0-1284 GCF_001515605.1 Sinocyclocheilus anshuiensis
CCGGCTTATTTGTGCGTGTTTAAGAGCACGGCTGAACCCTGACTGGAGTTGATTTCTTCAAATAAACCTGTCGACAGACATTTTCCTGGGCCGGTCCGCTGCGCAAATCCTTGCTATGATTGCCAGCTTAGACTATGGAGGCCGAGCGTCTGCGCTTTATTGTTTTTTAGCTCCCCTAAAATGGTTCAGATATTGAAGGTGTGTTGAAATCGTTTGCAATGGCAGCAAGGTCGCCCATTAGGAATGGGGTGACAGGGTTTTTCAAACTTGGCGAGCCAAGACGGCCTTCCCTTCCAGAAGTGTGTGGATGTGGGACGTCGCTGGCTGTGGTCTTTTTCTCTGCTGCTCAGGGTTGGGTTAGTGTAGAGGGACGTACTCCACAGTAATGTACTGATCATCCCGGTCAAGTGCTTGTTCCTCTTACTGGGAAGTGTTTTGTTTGTTTGGTACGGATAAGAAAACTCTCCAGGTCTGAAAGGTCTCCAGGGAATTCTGGCATGTGCACATGAAAATATGTGCTCCTGCTCTCTGGTAGAGCAACTGCGATTACAACAGCAAACATGAAAATAGTCAACATGAAATTAAAAATGACCCTGTTTATCTTCTTAAAATACACAATCCTGGTCTTAAAGGGATAGTTCGCCTGAAAATGAAAACTCTGCTGCCTTGGCGTTCCAAACCCATATGACTGACTTTCTTCTGAACATAAAACACATAATTTAGTGAATATCAGCTTGGGTGAATTCAATACAAGGACATAGTGACTTACTTTAATGTCTGGTTAACGTAATAAAGGTTAACAGCAATAGCAGAAAATAATGATAGATTTGAAAAGAAACATTACCATTATGTTGAGATGCTCTCAAGGGTGAACTTGACCTCCACAGTCCAAAGTGTGTGCATTCCACCTCGAACTTGCAATCAGTTCTGGCTTCACTTTGGCTTTGGAGGCTACTTTTCACAATTCAATCAATTCCCTATGGATGAAATCAAGTCCTGCCCTAAATGTTCTCTTTCACTCAAAATGTATGGTTGTAAATGCCATTTCATGTTGATTATAAGACAGTTTCCTTAACAGTTAGATGTGGGTTCTGGGAAAAATAGTAAGACATTTTGCGTGTGTTACCTGGAGGGAACTCTTTTACACATCTGTTCCAGCCAGAACAGATTAAAAAACAGCGCTTGACACTCTACAGGTGCATTGAATTCTGGGAGGGATTCCAGCACCAACCGAAATGTAGGGTGTCACAGGTGAAAAGTACAAGATTCAGCAAAAGGAAAGAA
>NW_015619130.1:0-1284 GCF_001515605.1 Sinocyclocheilus anshuiensis
AAATCTAAAAAAAAAATGCAGCTAAAGAGAAATATTTAAAAAAGGGAATGGAAACAGCTAATAAAAATTATAAAGCAAAAAACAAAATAACCGAAATTTAAACTAAAATTTAAATGAAAACTGAAATTATAAAAATATATCAAAATGAAAATATTAGTGAATGCTATTTAAAAAATAAAAAAACTTTAAAAATTATGCCCCGGGAATGAACAGAAATAAAATAAAACTGAAATAAATGTAGTTAATTGGAAATATGTACAAAATATAACAAATATAATAAATATAACAAAAATAAAGAAAATGACAAAGCACTTAACAGAACTGAAACTTAAATGAAAATATAAAAATATATAAAAATATTAGTAAATACTTAATTAATTAAAAGACTTGAAAGACTTAGACTTGAACTTAAAAATGAAAAATGATGTCTTGTCAATTAACAGAAGTAAAATAAGTTTATAGTAGTATAAATAGTAGTTTTGCTAAATTGAAAGTAAAAATTGCAGCTTAATAGAAATATTTAAAAAACTGAAACTTAAACTAAAAATGAAAACTGAAAATATATAAATATATTGAAACATTAATAAATACTACAATAGTGTGTAAATAATATTAAAATAACATTGTGTCAATCATCACTCTAATAAGGGTAAACAACTCAACTTAATTTAAATAAAAAAAGAGCATTCTGTTCAAATTTGTTAAAAGATTGATTATTAGAAAAGACTGTACTGCCTCTCTTTTTAATGCAATTAAAGGTAACTAAAGCGTTCAGAAAAGGACACCAAAACATCATAAACGCATTTGAAGTCTTTACCTCACTGGATTTGAGTGAGAAATTGAAGTCTTTAGTCATTGGTATTTGCACTAGCTCTGCTTGGTGTGTAAGAGTTTCTGAATGAATCTGCTTCACAAAACCACTCTAAAGGATTGACTGGTGAGTCAGATTGAACTCCCTGACTCTGGTTAACGACTCACTGGAAGGGAATCTATTGCAGTCGAGTCTGATGTGTGTGATTTGTATTGTTGCATATGAAGACAGCGGCTGTCATGTGTCATTGTGCATCTCTGAACTGTGCGTGTTTGTGGTTGATGCAGCTGACAGAAGGAGGAAAGGCAGCGAAAGCCAAGATCAGCGTCGGGGACGTTGTGCTGTCTATCGACGGCATTGCCACAGAGGGAATGACACACCTAGAAGCCCAGAATAAAATCAAAGCCTGTACGGGAAACCTGAACCTCTCAGTGCTGAGGTAAAGCTCACACACTCTCTCTCTCACACACACT
>NW_015619131.1:0-1284 GCF_001515605.1 Sinocyclocheilus anshuiensis
GTGCATATGGTAACATAAATAACTGGCCCAGTATTGAAACAGCTGCGACTAATGGACCTCTGACCTTCCACTGTTGGCTGCTGATCCTGTCGTCTCTCCTTCACATACGAATTCGATGTTTATTAATACTATCCCATATTTACAAAGGGATCTGTGCATGTATGCTGTTTTTATTGAGTGAAGAATGGAAAGTGACCGCGATCAGACAGAGAAACCCTGAAGCCAAGTGTGCCAGTATATTCAGTCTCACTATTTTATCATTTGCAAAATATGAGACTGTGACGATTCTACAGTGTTAAAGCCAGAAGATGTTTATTGTTTCTGGTTTTGTAATCACATACCAGCATAGATGACGCAATCACATAATAGAGCTGAAAATTACAATAAATTGGTAGAACATGATGTCTTTGGCATGACGGACTTGTCAGTATTTCCCTTTGCTGACCGTTTAGAGGAACAAACCTAGGGAACCACATAGGAAAACCAAATGCTGTTTTTCTTTCCTTTTTCACACTAACAATGCGAGTGTTATAATGTGCTGACTATAGGGCCCTCCTGCTGTTTCATCTGTGAGAGGGAGGCAATGCTTACGTAAGAAAACTAAAGCTCGTCATTGCCAGAGACATTCCACCCCCTAAGGCTAAACACAAACCATACATATTCATGCTTAGTGCTGTAGAAATGTAACTGGACACAGATTATGAGTCGACTTCAGACAATAACAAGCCGTAGGTGTCTGTTTTACGTTTTATTCTCACTTTTATTGCAAATATAATACAAAAGATGAGCTTCTTCAAAGGCAGTAAAATGTTAAATTTTTTAAAGACAAAAAACTTGTTCAGTCTTGTGTAAAAAAGATACCAACATCAGTACTGAGATCACTGAAGTTGAGTAAAGCACAAAATCGGAAAGGGAAAATGTATAAGCAAAGAAAGATGCCAACTAACTAACTAACTACTTAAAAACAACTACAGCTTCAAATTAGAGCATCGTAAAACTTTCCAAACGAAAGACTACTCTTCCAGTTATTTTAGAAACTGCAACAGTATTTTGTGCATGACACAACTGGTTAGAAATAAAGACAAATAAACATTTAAAATAGAAAAATCTACATACGATAAATAAACATGATGAATACAGAATTTTACCATATTAAGTACCAGCCATCTGTCTAAATGGCCCGTTGGATTACATGGCACCATATTCAGAGGCGCAAAATAACAATTCTTTTTTTTTTTGTATAAAGTATTAAAGAATAAAATGCAAATAATTTCTTTGAAATAA
>NW_015619132.1:0-1284 GCF_001515605.1 Sinocyclocheilus anshuiensis
AACAAACTGAAAACAACCTGAGTGAGAGATGGAGAAGGACAGAAGGAGAGGGTGGGAGAGAAAGAGTGATGGAAAAAGAGAGAGAGAGACTGAGACTGGACCACAGGATGTCCTGTTTTGATTAGCGTTAGCATCTCCCCCTGAAGAAATATTATTCTAACAGTTTCGGGAGCTCCGTCTTCACGCTGCTCGTCTTCCACACACATGCTTCCCTTCAGAGTGCCCAGATACTCCTTCTGTTAATTTGTGAATTGCATGTAACTGGATAGGAGCTGTGTGGTTAGCAAGGAGGAACATGCTAATGTTGTGATTACCTTTGCAGAACACAAAGACCCTACTGAAAAGACCAGTTTAGATGTGCATGAATTTTCAGGCTGGTTAGTGGTTTAATTTGTTGATTTGTTAATTAGTTTTGCATTAGGGCATCATGAACTAACAAAGAATAATTTTTGACAATTTATCTAGATTAATGTTCGTTTTGAAGTATAAATATATTATTGTTCATTGTTATTAAATGTTTGCACATAATACATAAAATAATGCAACTGTTTTCATTGTTAGTTAATGTTAGGTCCATTAAATAAATTTAAGAGATGCAATAACCAATAAATATATTATTATAGTATTAGTAAATGCTAGTGCAACTAATGTAATTTAAGCACTTTTAACAAATGAAATTTGAAATGTTAAAATGCTTTAATATACAGTATGTAGAAATTAACATTTGAATAACAACAGATGATTAAAAGGTTGAAATATTGCTCATTGTTTGTTCATCATAAATGCATTAACTAATGTGAACAAACAGAACTTAATTAAATATTTAATCACCCTAACTATGTTAATCAGGTTAAAACCAGATTCACAAACTGGTAAACCATCTAGAGCAGTTTGGACCAGCTTGAACTAGCTAAAAACCATGTAAAACCAGCTACCAGCTGTTTTTTCCAGAAGGATGACCAGCCATGCTGGTATTTTCAGCAGGGAGATGGAGACATTGAGCACTGTAGCATGTGTGTGTGTGTGTTTGACACATAGTCACTGTTTTACTGTAGTTCACTGCTCCCTATAGCCTAGGCCCCATAGAGCAGATGTTTGACTCCTTAGGGCCTCAACCCAGTTTCTCTCTGTCAGGCAGACATCAAGTCAGTGGACCTTAGTGCTTGCTGGGTCACTAGCAAAGCTGTGTAAATCTCTGTTTGAATGTGTGTGTGAGAGAGAGCATGTGCGTCTTTGGACCTTTGTGTTTAGCGGGTCATCAGAGAAGCTAATGAATTTTATCTC
>NW_015619133.1:0-1284 GCF_001515605.1 Sinocyclocheilus anshuiensis
GCATGTACACAAACGCCTCACGACGTGCTCCAGACAGCTCCCATCTCTGAGAGCACGTTAACCCCTATACGATCTGCACTAATTGGAGTCTCAGACACAATGGCAGCCATTATATGCGGTCCCTGCCGGAGTATGTGTGTGTGAATCAGTGAGGTGGGAGAGGAGGGGGTCAGATGGACCCCAATTATGAGCGGAGACTATTAAGAGCAAAGCAGCGTGGGAAACAGAGTGTGAGAGTCTCAAACCTCCATTTGAATATTAAACAGTGCTTACTGCTTACCAATTACCACTTTCTGAAAGGCACGTTTTGAGCGTACCGCTGCACAGCAATTGACTTTGTGCATGCTAATCGCGTGTACATTTGCGAGTTCGGTATATAACGCTGCACGGTGTGTGCGCATGTGACTGGAAGTGTGAGTACACCGCTGTACCCTTCAGTGCATCTCGGCTGCCAAGCAAAACAATGCTACTCTCAGCATGTGTAAATTATTCAGATGGTCATAGGTACACAAATAATTCAAACAAAAGCACTGGCACAACTAGCCAACACTTACACAAACACACGCGCTCACATAGAGAAAGAGAAACCACATCAAATATTTACACAGCAGTGGGGAAGACAATATAGTGAGCCGTACTAAAACACAATACTGTTGTCGGTTCTTAATGAAGTGAAAGCGTGTGTGTGTGTCTCAGGTAGTTATTGCAGTGTCATGTGTGTGTGCTGTGAGTGATAGCTGCCGCATTGGCACCTTCGATGGATTTGACATTTGTCGAAAACGGCGGTGGCTTTGCAAATGAACATACTCTGGTTGTGGAGAAGTGTTTTTAGATGTAATTATGTTTGGCATTTCTAAAGAGAGAACAAGACAATTAGAGAGATAAAACTTAAAAGCCTGTTCCTCTGTACAACAGCAGCAGGGTGATTAGTGCAGAAGAGGGGAAAATTACAGCCTATTTCAGGCTTTAGGATCTGTATGTATGCACAACTTATATACGTGTGTGCATAAACGCATATGAACACGAATATTAGGACTGCATAATTTGGGGAAAAATTCTAATAGTCATTTTTCTAATAAAAATACGGTCTATAATGCGATAAAAAACTCCAGGTTTGCTGTTCTTGTTTGTAGAAGAGTTATTTTAATATAATTTAGATATTCATATTTTGAATTTGTGTTCGAAGTTTGAAAGTTTTGAAGTTGAAGTTTTCTATTTTTCTATTTTGTTCTCATTTTAATTTGAGTAAAAATGTTAGTAATTTAGTTTTATCATTTTAATATA
>NW_015619134.1:0-1284 GCF_001515605.1 Sinocyclocheilus anshuiensis
ATAAACAGCCCAAATCTCCAAAATAAAGAATAAAGAAAAGCCACAAAGTTTCATTAAAAACCTCACAGGGTCAGAAAACAGTGAGCATAACTTAGATAATCAGTCTGTTTTTCATTATCATCGCCGTTTTCTTTTTTAAAATGTAAAAAGAAACACTGAAATGAAAAAAAAAAAAAAACATTTATGCATGTCAAGTATGCTTGTTTTCACCTCTTGGTTTCCTTTTACGTACTGGCTAGCTGAAAAGAGGAAAACAGTGAAAGCATAATAAGGAAGTAAATAGATGTAGTGTTTAGAAAAGCAAAAAAAAATAAAGGCACTCAAGGGCTGCCTAATGTATCGCCCATGAAAAAAACACTTATATATGTATACAGTATAAAAACCTCGCAGATATCTCTCAGATAACATGCTTAACATGTACAATGCAAATTAGAATACAGGAGGAGTGCTAGTTACATAACAGAGGACGCAATCATGCATTTGTATGGATCAAGTAAAAATATGTAGATTTCTGATGCAAGGATAAGAGACATAACCCATGATGCATATGGCAAAAGAGCTCTCACATTTGATGTGACATGTAAATGGCTCTTCTTTTGAACATATGGTACCTTAATTTAACATAACATGTTTTTTTATAATATGTATCTCCCTGCTATGAGAGGGAGAGTACAATCATGATATTATGGGTACTTCATATTTTGGTTACTTGTTACATGATTAAGGCATAAAATTGGCATTAGCTATTGTATTATTGCACTGTTTTTTTTTTTAAACAAATCTCAGGCAAACTTGACCTATCTGACTTTTGTTATCAGGGACAATCCAAAGAAAATGCACAGTGAAAGACAATGGCACGATGCTTTAAATACTAACAGCGGTTGTTGCATACACATTTGCAAATTGTTTTGATGAAATGATCTGTGACTTTGTTTTAATTGTGCGAAATGAAGCGAGTGAGCAAAAGGATGCATGAAATGTGGGAGTAGTTAGTTGAAAACTGATTACTTTACATTCATTGCGTCCAACGACCGTTGCCGCCACCACTTCCTGTTTAATGGCTGTAGAAAATAGGTTTTAAGAGAAGTGTTGTACTGTAAACACTCCAGAGAACGCGAAAAGGACTGATGGACATATATATGCACAAACATGTCATTATTCAATGATTGCATATAAGAATATAGGCGATAGTGAGAACGTGGCGTTTAAAAATGTTCGACAGCGCTTCCACAAAGCGTTTTTTTCTTTAGCAGAGGGCTACAGTGGCATAGAGCACTTTGGTGA
>NW_015619135.1:0-1284 GCF_001515605.1 Sinocyclocheilus anshuiensis
TCTCTTTGTTGATTGTAACTAGGGCATCTATACTGCCATGTTACTGAGCGGCTCACAATTAAAATATTTTTTCTTCCCTCGTGCTGCTGTCTTTCAAAGGCTGATGCGGAGCGCACATAATTATGCATATAAACATAGTGGCTTAATTATCTCTCACAACATCAGTGACAATGTAATTAACAAACATCGCAAGATCAATGAGAGAAACTGCGACCTTCAAAACATTTAACTCCTCACATCAGGGGACTGAGCAGAATCCCTATCAGCATAAAATCACAGAATGCCTTTCCCATAACAGTCAAATGCATGCCATGCTTCCCAGCCAGGCTAGGCCATAGATCGTGTAAAAATATCAGTGCATAAAATATTAGATATATTACTTTTTTTTTTCACTCGTAGTTTTTTGAAGTATATAATTACATTTTTATAAATATTTTTATAAATAAATACATACATACATAAATTTATCATTTTTAGTATATGTTTCACTTCAGAATTATTTCTAATAGAATTTAATTTTACTTCTAATAATTCTAGCCAAAGATGTTTGGTAAAATTCATAGTTTAGCCACATTAGCTAGCTAAATAAATTAAGCTACCTTTGGTTTTGCTTATCAACAGAAGCTAATATCATCCACTGTTAAAATATTTTTATGTTTAATGAGTGGTTTCTTGATATCACAGCTAATTTTATTGGATTTGTTCTGAAGAGAAATACAGAGGTATGTTTTGAAGTCTATATCTTTCAAAATATAAACTGTTGGAGTTGAGTATAAAACTGAACGAGTTTAAGATTTAAAAATCAGCATCAGAAATGTCCGTTTGAGAACAGTGACAGTGTTGTCAGTGGACCCTTGATAAGTCCATATATATAGATCCTTACATGTATGTCCTTATCATAACCACCACTGGAAGACAGAATCAGCCTGCTTCTGATGGCCATGTTTGGTCAGCAGAAAGGAGATATAAAGCCCATTTGTTATCACACCACGGAGGGAAAAATGTACCTTAATTGCCTCAAACGTAGACAAGGGCTTTGTCACAGGCTGGAATTTGCCAGTATGAAGTGGTGAGATTAGGAGCACTTCTTTTTGTACTCTCCAGTGACATGAGGAAGAGAGAGAGAGTGCTGGGAGTTCAGCCAGGCAAATCGTACCTTTCCCCCAAAGCCATGGCTTTCCAACCACATGCACATGACATCATTTGGAGCGTGTGAGATAAGGATGAGGGGGAAAACTCATTTACATGCTGTTTTAAAAGGTTATCTCCTCTTAGGTCCTGGCA
>NW_015619136.1:0-1284 GCF_001515605.1 Sinocyclocheilus anshuiensis
TTTCCTATGGTCGGTCATTTCTGACCGAAGACCACAAGTGTGACTTCGTGTGTTCACATTCCAAATGCCATGAAAGTCACCAAGTTTTGTACCATTCTGATGAAGCTGTGATTTAAAAAAAATTCAAAACAGAAAATCTTTCGGTCAAAAGTGACCGAAGAGCGCCAGAGGGTTAAATTCAAAATCTATTCTCCGTAAATCTTAGAGATGCTGTTCCAACTGAAAACAATGACAAACAATAAAGACTGAAGCACGTTTCGATCTGGACTCAACATGATCTTCTGGAAACTGTACAGACTGAAGATGATTTGCAACTCGCTCCACTAAACCTGACTTTGACGGATGGCCTACATGCATTAGTGAGATGAGGACATTAGCGCTCGGGGCAGAACGCAGCGCTCAGCAGATAATGTCCATAATGAAATCTGGGCTCTGAGTGGAGGATGAAGTGACAGAGAAAAAACCAGAGAGAGAGAGACAGAGATAGATTTAAATACCAGCAGACCTTCAATACTGATCCAATATACAGCAGGCGCTACAGTCACCGCTTTCTAACAGAGTATCAGAGAAAGAAAGAAGTTTTAAAAGCAAATACAGCAGTGTGCAATTGCAATCAGGTAGATTATAACTATATAGTTATTTTAGAACAATACTAAAGTCATGAGAGCTATGCATAAACATGGACGCACACGATTTATATTTGCCTACAAAGCTGATTTGAAATTCAGTCAGTTTGTCCAAACTTTGCAATGGTGTGATTATTAATCAATGGACAGAAACGTACTCTATCAATAAATCACTAGTATTTCTTAGATTAAGTAATGAGAACACTTAACAATAAGGTCCCACTAGTTAATGCATTAACTAAAATTAACTAACAATGAGCAATTCATTTGTTACAGTATTTGTTATTCTTTGTTAATATTAGTTAATAAATATATTGTAATGTTAGTTCATGTTAGCTCAACTTCATTAAATAATATTAACAAATACAACTTTTTATGTCAGTAATGCATTAATAAATGGTCAAATTTACCTTAAAATTAATAAATGAGTCAGACTTATTTTAGAGTTTACAAATGGAATAATATAATGTTAACAAATGGAAAAAATGGAACCCTATTGTAAAGTGTTACCGACCAACTTTTATTATTCGATTTATTTATTGATGCTGTTTTTGTTTGTTTGTTTGTTTGTTTCTCAATCTCACACTTACTTCCAGAAGAAATTAATTAGACAAACATAAAGACAGACATCAATGGAAAACACACACACACACACACA
>NW_015619137.1:0-1274 GCF_001515605.1 Sinocyclocheilus anshuiensis
TCTGGCTCCCATCAGAGAGAAAAACAACTCTTAAATCAAGCTCGGTCCTTCAGCAGGGCTGTTCACACGCGCTTTCCACTTACTGATGTCACTGCGAGAGACTGAAGTTCACACAGACAGACTGACTGAAATAAGGGGCCAAACATACAGCTAGGACTCACTCGGGCCCCTGGGAGCCACAGCGTTGGGGGCCGAGAAAAGCGTTTATCCAGAACTCATGTTTGTCATTCCTGTCCAACGTCTCATTAAACATCCCGTCACTGAAAAACCTGTAAAAATGGACAAACTGCAAAAAAAAAAGTTTTGTCTTGTTTTCCAGTATCTCAAGTATCTAAACATTCTTAAATCAAGACACATTTACGGGAGAAGCAAAACGACTAAAGATATTAAGTCTTGTATTCTTTAAAATCAATCAAAATGAAGTGAGTTTATGATTAAAACAAGAACAGACATCTGACAGTGGGCTCAGAAAAATAAACGTAATTCAAAACACCATTAGCAAATATAGTTTTAAGCATTTTTTTTTCTTCCCCAGAAAACAAGACTTAATGTCTTATCTTAATTTGGCTTCTCCAGTAAATGCGTCTCGATTTAAGAATGTTTAGATATTTGTACTGGAAAACAAGACTCAAATACTGAGGAAGAGCATCATTTTTTTGCAGTGTTGACTTTGAGTATCAACTTTGTCCTCAAATGTTTCCACTAATAACTGATAATGATAGCAGAATGCAGGATGTTTGAGTTCATATGAAGACTTTTGATTATAGATTTGACAAATCACAGATTGAGATGTTGTTGGGCTCTCTAGCGGAGACACGTGAGAATACTGGGGTCTTTTTGAGACGCAGATTTCTCTCCATTAAATCTCATTTCTGTCTAGGAGAAACTGAGATATTAACACATCTCCTGTGTGACGTTAATGTGTGTGTAACGGAGTGAGCTCTGCTTCTACGGCACACGAGGAGCGTGTTTGAGGGAAAGAGGAGGTGAAGGAGGTTAATTACTCAAAGATCAGGGCTTGTGTCTTACACCTGACTCTGGTCTAGAGTTTCCACCTGTAAGAGCCTCACCTGTGTGTGTGTGTGTGTGTGTGTGTGTGCGCGGTCAGGTCATGTCAGTACTCGGAGCAGCAGCCCATCCATCATGTGCAACAGAGCAAAGCTGTCATTTCACACACACACACACACACACACGCACACACGTACACACAGACACTCACTCGCACGCACACGCACACACACACACACACGTACACACACACACACACACGTACA
>NW_015619138.1:0-1265 GCF_001515605.1 Sinocyclocheilus anshuiensis
AAGTGTTTTTTTTTTTTTTTACTTGACAGAATAATGATTCATATGCATATTTACATATGAATGTCAGTGGGCAAAGTGGGGAACACATAAAATAAATAAATAAAATGCACAGGGTTTGATATTACTGAAGAGTTGACATTCAAGGAGATTTGAGAATGATCAGACCTAACATGTCCATGACATGTTTAAAATGTTGCCAATAAACGGTGAAATGATACCGTACGTGAGAAAATAAAGTTCCTCTGCCTTCGCCATGCTTCCGTGCTCTCATAATCTATAAGGAGTGATAACAGAATACACTGACACATTTAGACAATCCATCCAGCCACATTTTCATGCAGCTCGAGGCATTAAAAAGTGGCATAAAAGAAGAAAAAACTCAGACCCTGGAACAAGCGGAATACAAGATGCAGACATGGCTGAGAACGCCGGCTATCATTTGATCAGCACATGGGAACACCAAATGCGACATGTCATCCCACGGCGTGCCTCTTTCCATTACAAATCCAAATAATGAGTGTCTGGCACAAAACAAAAAAAAAAAAGTTTGCATACAAGCATATGCAATTCTAACTTTGCAACATCTGTTGCCCTTGAATCACTTGACTTGATATAAAACAAGACCCCACTGAGCCAATTATTTTGGATGTCCCTGGCACAGCGGCTCCCACATTAGCGACACTTTCAGAGGATGTTTCTGCCTAGCGAAGTGAGCGTTACGACGGTTACAGGTGAAGGAGTTCATTCGCATCACGGTCACTGTCCATGAATTGCACTGTCACTTAAAACTCATGCAGATGCGGGAGGCAGAATCAGTGATAATGATACCATGATTAACAGCCGCCGCGGGAGGATCCGGTCTGTTGAGAAATTACCCAATTTCATTGTGCTCAAAGTTTGGCTTGGAACTTTGCAAGTCAGAGCCCTTGAACACTACTGATTTTAAATTAGTCAGCGCGCCGGCTGGATTCGATGTTAACTCGTGATGAGTGGGGACTGAAGTCTGAGGCTTTAATCAGGGTGTTTTAATTCTCGAGCTGCTAAGAGACAGAGTGTTTTTATTGCCCGTGAGTCAATCACAACAATAGAGGAGGGATGCCTGCTTTAGGCCACTTTAATCTTTCTAGTGTTGCAGATGAGAAAAATATGAAGAATATGCTTACAAGAATGCATTAATTAAAGGATCAGAGATATTTGTAGCTGTATATATACATACATACATATATACATACAGTATATATATATATATATATATATATATATAT
>NW_015619139.1:0-1285 GCF_001515605.1 Sinocyclocheilus anshuiensis
AAATTATAATGAATATGTTGTATGGTGCATATATTTAGCAAAATGTTCCTCTCTAGAATTCATTTTTCTTTTAAAGCAGAGGAGACAATCAGTCCCTGTGCGCTTCGTATTGCCGCTTCTCTTGAACTGAGGGGCCACAGCGATCTGTCACTTCATATTAAAGTGTCTCAAAATGGCATTTATTGTTTGAATACTGTAATAAAATGGACAGACTTCGAAACACAAAGTTTATTGTGATTTATTTGGATGGAAGGTGCGCTACAATGTTCCATGCATTAACTGAAAACAGGCTAATTGATTCTTGGGATTTAAGAATCGAAATCAGTTCTTAAAAATGAGAATCGATTAAAATCAAGAAATCAATTTTTTTTTGCACAGCCCTAGAAGGCAGCATTTGCCCAGAGAAACTTACCTTAGCAACCAAATAGCATTTCCGTAGCAACAATAAGACACTTTCTGCTAAAGTTCCACTCAGAACATCCTAGCAACCCTGAATCATGGTGGCAGCTTTCACACAAACAGCATTACTCAGTAAATGTACAAATCTAATGACAACAATAGCTGTGTAGTTGGAGAAGATTCTATTTTGATTGAAAATGTTTATTTGCAGCTGTGGCCGATTATAATTCACTTAAAGCGGCAACTAACATTGATTAAATGTTACACATATGAAAGCAATATTTTTCAGGATGAATATTGATTGAGCGCATGGAAAAAAAACGAGTTTTGACTGAATATTCTAAATACCGTTATGACAACGAACATTAATGTCAAGCAGAGACTGAGATTAGTTTTGGCGTTTTGTGAGCCGGTGATCTGACGTTAGAAATCCTGCTCTGCCTCTGGCCTCATTACCGCAGTATGCTTTTATGATGTGCAAATCTCACTCGCACTCTCTCAAAATTATTTTTTCCCTGGTGGCCCGGTGGCTGTTTTCCAATCAGGTGTCTTCTTTAAATGCTCACTGAGGGGAAGTATTTGGCATATGGGAAAAGGTGGAAGGGGAAGAGAGAGAAGATAGAAAAAGGAGGAGAACAAAGAACATTTTTGGAAGGTCTCAGACCTCTGTTCTGGCAGAAAGAGCAACATTAATCATTGAGACAGGAATATATGGCCGGTTATTTGCACAAATGGAGACACGTCCATGCCCTAGGTGAAAGATTCAGTGTGAATTCTGACTGGCTGAAGATACAACAGGAAATAACAGAGGATGGGGAATGGGAGAGGAGGAACTGTATGCTTCAATGCAGTGTTTCTTCAATGCAAACATTGTTCACTGCACACA
>NW_015619140.1:0-1284 GCF_001515605.1 Sinocyclocheilus anshuiensis
TATATAAATTATATAATTATAAAAAATACATATAAATATAATTATTTATAAATTATTGTTATTTGTAATAATTATTTTCAATGGGAAAAAAATCAGTTTTAATTACTGCATAAATATCAACTAGTACCACAAAACCCTCTCAAAATGCAAAATAAAATATATTATTTAACAAAAATGTATTACAATGATTTTACTGAAAAAATAAGAAGTTACATTTCAGGTGTCGGGTCACTTTTTACCATAAAGAACATGAGTAAGATTCACAAATAAAGACCGCAGAAGGGTTAAAACACCCAGAACACCCTGGACAATACATAGCAACACTAAAAATATGAATAACCACATAGCAACACACTAAAAACACTCAGAACACTTTAGCAACTGCATTGTAACATTCTCAAAGCAGAAAAAGCAAAAACACTCACTGCTAGAGGTTCAGTGCATCACTATCAGCACTAGTGAGGACTTACCTAACAGACATTACTCTATAGCAAATACTTCAGTTCCAGCACACATAAATAATTCAGATGCCTGTTCTGTGATGTGACAGAACACGTTCACCTGCCAGAGACGTAACTGAAGACACGAGCCCAACCCTGAGCTGATCTCAGATCAGTTTCATTCCAACAAACACCAGCACACAGACATCTGATGATAATGAAATAAATGACTTTACCAGATCCGCAACTCTCTTGAGCCACAGGAGACACTCTGAGGACGACGGTGTTCAGAAGAGAGACAGACGGAACGCGACAGGTGCGCAGACACACGCTCATGCAGCAGCCAATCAGATCCCCCCGTCTGAATAATGGATGGAGCAGGCCTCCTCTTACACCTAAGTCTCACCTGGAGCGTCACGTGACCGTCTGACCTGAGCGCAGAAATAACGCTGGGTATTTAGAGGAAAACTGAGCATATGGAATGAAAGCCAACAAAACTATTCTTTAATTACAAAATAAACATATTGGGTTTTAGTACAGTCATCACAAAGTCAATATAAAAATCAGTAAAAAACAAAAATAGATGTTTTTGTAAAGGTGTAATGTTTAAATGCAAGTACCTACGTACTCTCGATAGATTAAAAAAGTAATGCAATATCTGAAATTATGAACAAATAAGGCATCAGTGCAGAGATTTTACACAATTTGGCAAAGATTCTTGGCATCTTTTGAAACAGTGAAAAACAGAGAATACAACCCCAAAATATATATGACCTGTTCAACTTATTTTTTTGGTGTATTTTTATTACTATATATATATATATATATATATACACACACTACC
>NW_015619141.1:0-1286 GCF_001515605.1 Sinocyclocheilus anshuiensis
ATCCGATTATTGTAAAATGCTTAAATATCGGTAAAAATATCGGTACATCGATATATCGGTCGATCTCTACTAAAGAGTCTACTTTATTGTTTCAAATAACTTTTATGAAAATATCAAAATCTGGGTGAAATCATGTTCCATCTTCATTCAGTCTAACAGATATATTTATGTAAAAATCAAACAACATACTTATTCTGACCTGTACTTATTAATAAAATAAAAAGTTATCATACAACATTATTATATTTTAAATGATTTAATATGCCTTGCTGACAAACCGGTAAAACCTTGTGGTTTGAAGGAAAGTGGCAAAGATTGGTAAAGATTTAAAATTACAATGACTTCTTTTTTGGGGACTGCACCGTGATCCTTAAATAAAGTCGTTTAATGTCATCTAACAATGATTCTTGTTCTGGCAAGATTTTTTCGATATACAAACTATTACACTGAATGACATTTTTGTGGGTGTCTTCTGTAAATCATGCTAAAAATGTGATAGTTTTTAACTCAGAAAAAAATATATAATTACAGGATACATTTGAATGCGCAGGGGGGAAAAAAAACATTTGATGCATTTTTATTGATTTGATGCTTGAAAACCCCTTTTCATCTTTTACCCTAATATCTCTCATTCATCACTGTATTTTTGTATTACATTATATAGTTTGCCCCGACAACGAAAACTACAGAGCTTTGGTCATAAAAGCATTTACAGAACATTTTAAGACATTATTGAAAGATAACCTCACATTTGATATTTATATGCGTTATGCAAGTGGTCTGTTATAAAGACACATTATGAGAACTTCATCCATATAAACAACAGCGTTTTTATTTATTTTTAATGTAATAAAGGGAAAAAAATCATCTAACGGTTCAATAAACTGTTTCTCTCTGACTATTATTCCACATGACAGGTATTGCAGGGTTAGGTTTTTAATGCAAACAATATGCACTAATAATATACATATTAATTTGTAACAAAATATATACTTACATAGCCTAATTATTACTCTTAACATACGCCCATTTTATTAGACAGACAATCTGATTATGTGCCTTCCGGCAAGGACTTTGGGACTCAGTTAAAACGATATTTAACAACACTGCCGGAGTGTTGCGAAACAGAAACTATCAAGATGACAGTGATGGCGTCACGCTGGAACTTCAGAGAATCAGGTTGTGTTGCTTTGTGTCAAACACACAACACCACCAACACAATAGCGCCTACCGACCATATTCAGATAAACTACACCAAATCAATTGTAGCCAAAGTCCCTCGAAAT
>NW_015619142.1:0-1286 GCF_001515605.1 Sinocyclocheilus anshuiensis
CAAATGACTTACAAAAACTGAAGCAGCAGGTCGAGATTTGATGAGAAAACACAAGGCGATCAGCGTTAAGATCATGACTGGCATCTCAATGACTGAAAGGAGCCAGACAAATACAGATTCTGCATAATTTAGTTTCAAAAATAATTTGTGCCACTCTAAGAATAAATTAGAATCTGGTGCAGTTGAGTCATTGACGCTGCTGTTGTTATATTGTTCCATTGTTTCACGAATTCCTGGGAGGAAGCACTAAATAACAAACCAGTCATTAGTTTTAATATGTAAGATATGCTTAAATTTCTCAATGTAAAAATACCTTATTTGTAAAAACAGATGGCCTAACATGTTTCCATTCAATGGGTGACGTGTGATGTTAAAGGGATAGTTCCCCCAAAAATGAACATCATGTCATCATTTCCTCACTCTCATGTCGTTCCAAACCTGAAAAAATCATTCATCTTCTGAACACAAATGAAGATATTTTTAATGAATTCTGAGAGATTTCTGTCTCTCAACTGACATTCAGTGGTTTAGTCAAATTTTCTGAAGAGACTTGATCACTTTACATGGTGAACAGATTTAATTTAGGCTTTTATTCCCATATTTACACTGATCAGCAATCATGAACAGAACCTCATTGCTTCTTACGGATCTCAAACGTGCTGCATAACATGAGAATGATCCTCATTGATTCTTTCACCACACGCAAGCGTGCTTGAGCTTCTGTTTGCCATGACTGATGTGTGCATCGATTCGTGTTTATACATGAATAAAAGCCTAAATTAAATCTGTTCATCATATAAAGCAATCTTCAGAAGATGCCCAATTCATCTGGGTTCCTTTATGATTTTTTTGAAGTCAGTGGAGGGACAGAAATCTCTCAGAATTCATTAAAAATATCTTCAGTTGTGTTCTGAATTTCAACAAAAGTCTTACGGGTTTGGAACAATGTGAGGGTGAGTGAATGATGACAGAATTTACATTTTTAGGTGAAATATCCCTGTAGAAATGCTTAAAGTACATTATACATTAAAAATCACATACATTAAAAAAGGATAAAGTTTAACTTTAAATTAAAATCCGTCTGTCCATTAAATCTTTGAAGTTTATTTCAACAATATTGTAAGAATGTTGTTCTGAATATTCAGAATCACAGCAGCTAGTTCTTTAATAAAATAGTTCAATAAACAAGCAATAAATATTGAACAACTTACATTTATGACAGAACTTGGCCAGTTTAGTTGGTTTCTTTTTCCACAGAGAAGTCAAAGGAGAACTTTAGGCGGTGG
>NW_015619143.1:0-1284 GCF_001515605.1 Sinocyclocheilus anshuiensis
TGCGATTAATCGCGATTAATCGTTTGACAGCACTAAATTTTATATCTAATATGCTATTTATTATTCATTATTTTGATATATCTGATAATTGTTTTTAAATATTTAAGAGAGAGAGTGTGTGTGTGTGTGTGTGTGTGTGCGTGCGTGCATTCATTTCATATTTTAATACATTGTAATATTATAACTTAATTATTAAAAAAATCCATTTAATATAATAATACATAGTTTTTACATATTTAAAGCAATATATGGAGCATATATTTTCTGTTCATATATATTTTTTACACAGTTAAATAGATAATTACAATTTCTAATTAATAATTATATTATTATAATACATACAGTATGTTAAAAAATATGTTATTACGTTTACACCACCAAAAAAAGCAGTGATATTTGTCTTAACAGTTTTTGACTTTGTTTCCAGAGGACTGTCAGTTGTACCTTTTGTCCTGGGCTGATGTGGGCATTGACGTGT
This sequence comes from Sinocyclocheilus anshuiensis, assembly GCF_001515605.1. Lineage (NCBI taxonomy): Eukaryota > Metazoa > Chordata > Actinopteri > Cypriniformes > Cyprinidae > Sinocyclocheilus > Sinocyclocheilus anshuiensis. The sequence goes on from NW_015619143.1 coordinate 479, forward strand.
TTGAGGACCGGCTTCAGGGTGCTGTCGTACCTCACGCTCAGATTCTGGATCTGAATCTCACCCCGCTGAGGCCAACCCTCAGGAACCTGAGATGCCGCTGAGAGAGAAACATTCAACCAAAGAGACAAGAGGCGTAAGTTATACAGAGATGGACAGAAACTGAGAAAATAGGAAATGAAGGAGACAGATGCTGAGTGTACAAGTCCAGTGAAAATGAGACTCGAAGTGAAGGGCGAAGCGGCTGTAGTCAGTAAACGTGGCTTGTATATCCAATGCGACATGATACTCACACAGCAGACCCTCGTAGTTTTCAGTTTCAGTCTTCAGCAGAGCTTTTATCTTCTTCACAGCTCCCAGCTGCACCTCCATGTCTGCCAGATTACGCACCATCCAGTTCAGATAGTTGGACACCTGAGAGATATAATATACAGAAGTTATCCAACAATACTGATGATCAACGTGTGGAAAGTATTTATATGTATGTGTGTTCTTACCATGAGGGCATACGTGAGTCCCAGCCCCACCAGCCCCGTGGACAGATGATTGTACAGAGAGTTTGTGATGGACGCCACAGCTGCTATTAGGACAATACAGGCCCCAATGTACTCCTGCAGGTGATACAACAGTATCACAGTTACTGCTGAGCCTATTTTAGGCAGCATTTGCATCAAACAAAGAAGATATTTATTTTTAACATCACAGAAACTGGAACAAACAGTAACGACACAACGACTTGTTTGGCTTATAAACGCACCATTCGAACCTCCAGCCAGCGATTGGCCGCTGTGAGGAAGAGAGAGGCCATG
>NW_015619144.1:0-1286 GCF_001515605.1 Sinocyclocheilus anshuiensis
AATTCATATGATTCATGCAGAAGCCTTTAAATCAAAAAGTTTGTAAGATCATGAGAAACATAAATCCTGGTAGTGGTTGTGCAAATTGCCATAATGGTAGTTTAAAGATGCATGTGAGATTTGAATTGAAATGCAAATGTTGTTTCTATATTAGTGGTTTGATCTTGACGAATGTGTGGTGCCGTATCCGATGAGGTCATTTATCATTGTCATTATGAGCTCTAGTGAGCGTCCGCAAACTCTCACACGCAGAACGATGTAGAATATTGAATTATTACATAGGTTCGGCCTTCAGTTAATGGCCTCTCCCTCTCTTCCTCTCTCTCTCTCTCTCTCTCTCAGATTTTGACAGCGCTGGACAGAGATGGTTACTGTCGCAAACACAAGCTACGACACAAACTGGAACAAGCCATTAGCCTGATGTCTGGCAGCAGCTGAGGGTGGTGACTGATTGGACGGGACGGGAGGGGAAGCGTTCAGGGGCTTTGGGGGGAGGGTTGAGACTGAATTGATGGAGTCCGGCGGACCGACCCGTGTTAGGTGAGGCTAAAACACTGGACAATCAACTCTAAAGGAACCACAGCACAGCATACGAAGCCCAATATTTTTCAGGACCAGAACCTGTACGCCCTCACTCCCTAATACCCGGACCGAACGCAATGCCGTTCATATCGGCCTGCCTAACAAACTATTCGACACGGACTACTGTGGATCAGATACATTCCAATGAGGAAAGGTGCACATGCTCTTGCCTTGGAAGCCAAATTGCCAAGATAGTGCCATGGAAGAAAATATCTTATCTTTCTGGGAGAGAAAAGCAGCAACATGTTTTAGTAATGCATTCGGCAGGTAATCTGAAAACAATTCTTCATATCGACCTCCGAGAGACGCCTCAATCACAATCGTGCAATGAGCTCCATTAACAGAAATGAAGATATTTATATCAGAATTAATCAATAATTGAGAATTGTTGGGGGAGAACTGCATTATGGGTAGTGTTGAGGCTGGGCAGAATGGGAGGAACCTTCTCCTCCTCGTCTCGAAATTGCCATAGACCCATAAAAGCGCCTTTTCTCTCATTTTCGTTCTTTTTTGTGATTATGGGGCCAAATTGACCTCTACTTGTCAAGAGGTATGGATCAGCATCTTTTGAAGCTTGCCTTTTCGTTGCGTCCGGATATGACTCCCCAAACCTGTGCCGAAATGTACCCCGGGATGGGCGTTCATCCCTTGTGGGTGGACATTTCTGCTCCCTTTGCTTTTTTTGTACACCGCTGTGTTACTGT
>NW_015619145.1:0-1204 GCF_001515605.1 Sinocyclocheilus anshuiensis
ACAATAGTACAGATATGGAATTATTTGTGGAATGAGAGGTGAAAATGGATTTAAGACATAAAGGCCAGGTTCAAACCTGCAGTTCCTATGTGAGCACCAAGGCTTGTCATTGTTTATATCAGTTTATTTTTAGTTATATTATATTTCACGACTTTTTCTTTTAGTCAAAGTTTTTAGTCTTTTGACAAAATTATCCATTAAATTTAGTTATTAATGTTATTCAATTAAACTTTTTACTTCAACTTTTTGTCATGATCCTTGCCTGTGTTCCCATCTTGGTCTTTCAAGACAAGTACTCTCATTTTAAATTGTACTTCCCCAGTGTTTCTGTGCTCTCCTTCTGTGTTCAGTATCCCCCTTGTTCCTTTGCCTACCTTGCTTGTTTTCCCTATTAGGTGTCATGGTAATTCATTAGCTCCTCCTCTTGTTACCCTTTAACCCGTGTATAATATATACACCCCTGTGTTTCTTTGTTTATTTGTCAGGCGTTGTTTCTTGTAGATGCTTGTGTCATATATTCCTGATTTGCTCCAGTTCCGTGTTATCTTGGTTTACTCGTGCTATGCTTTATTCCATTTTGTTATTAAACCTACTCTGCATCAGGATCCGCCTCATCTCGCTTTTGTTACCCAGCGTTTCACTTTTATTCAATTTAACATCTTTTGTTTGCGACAATAGCAATTTGTTTGACGAAAAAGTGCAAAATTTAACAACATTTCATTCATTAATTTAAAAGTATCAACATTCAACAAACATTTTCACATTTTGGCTTGTCAAAACAGTACTCAAAAAATGATAGGAAGAGACATGGTGAGTACTGTACACATTACACAACAAGAGCTGGAATCGAATTAGCATCTTCTGTGTATGAAACAACACCCTACATCTCTATTAGGCCAAGACTCTCACAAGGTGAAACGATTTGCAGTTGTGCAAATTTTTAAACGGATGATGGAAAAAGTTCCTTGTCTTTTCAGCACTGATCTATTAGATTAGATTAGTTATATCACTCAATACAGTGTTTTTCACATGTGAGATCAAGAGAAGAGCAGCTACAGTAGATGTTGGTGTGTATGATGTGTGACGTAAGAATCAATCCTGATCTCTGTTTCTTGACTCACATCAGAAAGAAACATTATGCAGCTCAATGCAAAGTCACTCACATTAACACACACACACACACACACACACACACACACACACA
>NW_015619146.1:0-1286 GCF_001515605.1 Sinocyclocheilus anshuiensis
GCATCCAGGCTACTGAACTGGCCAAGCAGCAAGGTCTGCTGAATAGAACCAAAGAGAAGGGCAAGAACCGGCGCTCCAAAGAGGAGATCCGTGAAGAGGAGGAGCAGATTATCAGAGACATCATCAAGAACAAGATAGACATCAAAGGCGGCTATCAGAAGCCCAATGTATCTGATATTCTGCTTTGTAAAATCATTCTGTTCCCTTACCATCTGTGCACCTATGTGGCATGGAACTTCTCGTGGTTTTACCGTTTCACCATTCGCGGGGAGGAGTATGGGGATGAGGAGAGACTTTACATTATCCGCAAGTACATGAAGATGTCACAGGCTCAGTTTGATAGTCTGGACAACAGCCTGATAGAGACTTTCCTCAAGCAGCAGCTCTGGATCAAAGAGAATTATGAGGTTTGAGAAGATTTCTTTCATTTTGTAGCGTTGATTCCACAAAATAGAGCAGTGATGACGTTTTTTGTAGACCAAACTGGAAGTTACCATCCCCCTGGTTCCCTCAACAAAATTCCAATAGTTTTCCATTGGATTTTGGATTATTGCAGAAAATAAGCCCAGTGACCAACAAACATTTATGATTCTTACACATTTGGTTCATCATTAAAAACTTCACAAATGAAAGCAACTTTTATTACATTTTGAAGCCTAAATACAATCTGCAGAAGTATATAGCTGAACTATTGATCTATTACATTATGACCATCTACCTAATAACCTTTAGCCCGCAAAACATCGGCCATGTGGCGAGGCATTGATCCGATGAGATGGAGATAGGTCTCCTGGGGTATCTGGTACCATAATGTCAACAGGAGGTCCTCCGGTTCCTATACATCGAGTGGTGGTGGTGATGTAGTGCGAATCCACTTTTCCAAGTCGAACCACAAATGTTTGGTTGGGTGAATTTGAAGGCCAAGGCATTAAATGAAATTCACTATCAGGTTCCTCCAACCATTTCTGGATCCTGGCAGTGTGGCATGGCACATTATCCTTTAGATAATTGCCATCAACGGCAGGGAACAGAGTTGCTATGAATGAGTGCACTTGGTCAGATACCTGACAGCTGTCAGGAATTGTGCTATTGGGATAATGAGGCCTAAATTATCCCAAGAAAACATTGCCCGCAGCATAACTGGCCTGTGTCTGCCCCACAGTGCATCCAGGTGTCATAACCTCTAGGGCTGGGTAAAAAAATATCAGTTTCTCGATTTTAATAAATTCTTATTTTTACAAAATGATATTGATTCTTAAATCCCAAGAATTGATTAGTCTAGCCTG
>NW_015619147.1:0-1286 GCF_001515605.1 Sinocyclocheilus anshuiensis
CAACAACTACAAGTTTCTCGAAGCTAAAGTTGAGCAGTAACTTACTTCAGTTACCACTCCTCTGAGTGATCCGAGCGTGGTCCAATGCTGTTCCTCAGTTCGGCTGTCTGTATAGTCCAATTATGATCCAAAACAGACTGTGCAGGAAAAAGGCGCGGCTCGCCACGCCCTACCTGCGCTTTTTTGAGCTCGTGAGTATTAAAACAAGCTTAGTGGCTTATGTAGTGGATGAATTAATAAAAACATTCTTCATATAGGCTATACATAACAAATTAACGGAAAATATAGAACTCTTATATTTGATACACGGTGGACAGAAGATGTTAATCTTTAGGTAAAACCAATAATCTGCTGAAGGTGACGTTGTAACAAATTCAGCCTATGTGATTTCTGCCAAAGCATTTTGTACAAACAGCGTGTTTACTTGTAATAGTGCCATTGTGTTTTAAGATTAAGTTTTAGGTTGTTGTTTTTTTCTGCTCAAAAATCACTGAACATGCGCGTGCCACAGTTTTAAATGCGCTTATAATTTTAATCATAGTTGGCATAGTGGTGGCAATAGCGCCCCCTTAATCATATTTGGCATTAGTGGTGGCAATGGCGCCCCCTAGCAGACAGCAAATAGACTGGTTTCTTACGCCATCTAGTGTTAATCGAACGCGTTGCAACAATAGAAGCGTCCAAGAAGCTCTACAGGATGAGTTTAACTATGGTAAATATTTCTGATCTGACTCACTGAGAATCACCATTATCGGATAGGCTGACTTGACTAGCACAGTTGGGATTAAAGTTGAAATAAAACACAACCCATTGTCATCTTTGCCAACGGATCTGGTTAGAATATAATTCAAGGACACCTCATTTGTTGGACAAAAACCCTCAAACTTATTTCAAAACCTAAGGGTTGGGTTTTTTTTTATATATATAAAAAAAGCACTTTGTAACGCAACCTAATTATGAAGAGCTATTAACACACATTAACATTACTACATCACATCATTTAATCTATAATTTGAGCAAGCAGTATTGGATGATGGGTATCCTGAAGGGACCTCAGAGTATCGTGCCCCCTTGCGCAAATGGTGTGAGAGATCCCCATGAGGCAGCGCTCTTTCGCGTGTCATGTTTTTGAAGATCCCACGCATTTCACTCTAGGTTCCCCACTCGGCACGCACCAATGCAGATGCGGACCGGATCGGACGCTGCTGGCGCCTGAACGTGTATCCATCTTCATTGCGCTCACGGTGTCTGCTTTCTCCAGCTCGCCGGTATCATGCAGTCTTTAA
>NW_015619148.1:0-1286 GCF_001515605.1 Sinocyclocheilus anshuiensis
TTGAGCTTGCTAATTCACATTTCTGCAAAAATAGAACAGGTTGGCCTACTAATGTGCTGGCTATTTTTTACCAAAATTGAATGTAATTCAAGTTCATGTACAGTAATGGCCCATTCACACCCAGGACAACAACTATCCATACGGATATAAAAATCGTTATAAATTTAAAAGAATAACAGAATCCACAGCACATCTAGCCTATATAAACAACACAGATTAACGATATTTTTGGAATTACACTCAAAACGATTTTTTTTTTCCAGCTGATGAACAATAAAAACATTAACAGGCTCTCAGAATCCATCTGCGCTGATGTGTAATTATTGTTCTTGGTGGGAATGAATTAACCTATGTGTAGACGCTACAGGGAAGTGGTTTCAGTTTGGGTGTAGTGTCTGCTCAACTTCTTATTGTCATTGTGCAGCCAAGTTCAACTATCAACACAAATCACATCAGAAAGTGATCTTCTCTCATTGCCCTTGCACCTTTTCAGTTATACGCTTACATGTGCATTTTCTTCTTTAGTTTGTGTCTTTTGTTCCCAAACAAATAAACTCACATGTGGCCCTTTTATACCTTCTTTTGCAAACAATTATGCATAATTAGTGTTTGCATATTGAAAGCTGTGGTAATTGGGTTCAGGATGTGGTGATCTTAAATGCCAATCCTTCTTAAATGAACACATGGGGCAAAATGTGCATTGATATAAGATATGTACCATATGTGCCAAACATTTTTGGAGTCACATTAAAAAATATTTATTTAGTTTCGTTTTTTAATTTATTTTTATTTTAGTTTTCATTTTGCAGTTCATCATGTTCCTGTCTGTTACCATTACATGAACAAGAATTAAAGAGTTGATTAAATGACTGATATGCAAAGTAACAAATAGCAATAATATTTCCAGAACATATAACAGCAGGGAATATCCCTTGCATATTTACAGAAATATTCTACTTACTGCAGAACATCCACAGACTTCATTTTCAGACTACAAGATTGACATTAATCAGAAAAGCATGCATGTAAACGTGGCCAGTGTTAGTTTGCTGCAACTTGCATGCTGTTGTGTTAAGGTGTGCAAGCAGTGTGACATCTGTCCCATTTTACAAGTCTTTATTTATCTTTATCTCACTGGAGAACATTGTAACTTCCCAATACCTCTGCTGCAAGTATGAACAGAGGGAGAACAAATATGTCCTGACAACTTTCAGTTCTGTTTAATTATTGAGCAAGTTAAAAGACACAGTGTCTCCAGTAGATTCACTCATCAAGCAAATGCACAC
>NW_015619149.1:0-1287 GCF_001515605.1 Sinocyclocheilus anshuiensis
TCCTTTGTCTCCATTGGCTCATACACCATCCCCAACTCAGTCCTCGCCACCTCCTTTGCCTGGGCACACAGTCGGAAGCTCCAACACCACCCAAACCTTTCCTGCCAAACTACACTCATCCCCACCAATCATAAGGCCTAGACCCAAGAGTGCCGAGCCACCCAGATCACCACTACTCAAAAGAGTGCAGTCAGCAGAGAAACTTGGGTCACCGCTTTCATCTTCATCCGAGAAGAAAGGTGGGATCGGGGTGATGAGGAAACACAGTTTGGAGGTTGGACATTCGGATTATCGTAAGGATGGTTTCCACTGTGAGCTTGGCCTCCAGAGCTTGGTGGAAATTGAGGGTGAGAATCTGCCATCTGCCCCAACAACTTCTCCTTCACCCACTCAACCGACCCCATCACTGCCTGAAACGGGCGTTCTGAAGCCAGTAAGGAAGCTAGGCAGGCAGGAGTCACCTTTGAGTAGAGATGCTTTGCTTGCCGGAAGAGAAAGGGATCGAGACAAGGAGAGGATTGGTGAACCAAGTCATCCTAGTGAGCCTAAACCAGGGGCGGTCAAAGAAACACTCCCTCCTGGTGGCATTATTCCACCTGGAAGTAAGAAATCTCCAAGTGTTGAAGCATCTCAGCGGCCTCCTTCCACTCTACAGGAAAGTTGCCTAGCCAAGCCTCAGACTTGGCAGCCTCCATTGACCAAGTCTTCTCCGGTAGCATCAGAGTCCAAGCCTAGTGTAGTCGCCTCCATTCCATCACCCCTGACTACAGCATCTTCCCCATCTGCCAAAACAACAGATCCAAGTTTCATCAAGGAAGCAGGAAAGGATGACCAAGGAAGTCTTACAAAAGTTGCCCAAAACCAGGCAATAGGAACCACTAAGCCTTCATGCTCTGCAAGTGTATCAGGTGTTATCAGCAAAGACTTGTCGGAGAAGGAAGGGGGAAAGGATACTGGGAAGAAAGAGGTAAAACTAGATTTTGGGAAGACTTCAGCTTCAGTCAAGCCAAGTATGCCATGCAGTGCTCATGGGAAGACAACGAGCACAGAGGTAACCAAAGCAAGTAAGGGACCAGGTGACGGAGAGGGTCTCAAAAAGAACGTCTTAGATTCCCATACCAGAACTTTAGATGTCAGGGCGAGGACTGCTCCATCCAAAGGGGTTGTCCCATCTCACCCACCCCAGGCGCAGTGCTCTGCTTTGGGAAAACTTAGGCAGGACAAGGGCTTAGCTCCGGTCAGCTGCTACCGGGGAACATTGGATTGGGAGGACAAATGTCTCTTGGA
>NW_015619150.1:0-1285 GCF_001515605.1 Sinocyclocheilus anshuiensis
TCTATGGCATCGTGAAGCACCTTTATTTTTAAGAGTGTAGTTAGTTTGTTTATCCAGTAAATCTCTTCATCAGTGACTGGGTGTCATTTTCTCTCTCATTCTTTCTAAATGCGTGGTCTTACAAATGGCAAGGGCCAGATTCAAAAATGAATTTATTTGTTTGTATTTTTTTTTTTGTTACAGAATAAAAATAATTAAGCTATATCACACGAACAGCAGTATGTCTTTTGCATATGGCTATATAATCACAGGCATGTTGATATTAATCATAACTGCAAGTGCAATATTTTGCAAGGTTTACTCTGATTAGACTTTCTGATCCTCATTTTTACTTTAAATAATAATAATAATGTTTATTTTATATAGCCCCTTTCCCAAGCTCAAGCATGCTTAGCAATAACAGTAGCAAACAAACAATAATTTAATACATAATCAGTTAAATAGACAGTAGACATTTGCCCAGTCCAAGACATGAGCGATTGCAGTTGCATATCGCAATATAGTGCAAGCAATCGAATACAAACAGAGAACCAGAACAGTTTAAGGTAAAACACATTATGACTGGTAATATTGGTTAAACAAATAGGTTTTGAGTTTAGACTTAAATTTATGGAGTGTGGTTATTGTCCTAAGAGCCAGGCACAATGAGTTCCAAAGCTTAGGAGCCTTAACAGAGAAAGACCTGCCACCCACAGACAATAGACAAAATCTCCGTACACACTCAGATGATCGAAGTGGTCAAGAGGGAATATAAGGGGAAAGTAAGTCAGAGAGATAGAAAGGAGCAAGACCATTGAGTGACTTAAAGGTAAGCAGAAGAATTTTGTAAATAATATGAGAAGACACTGATAGCCAGTGGAGGTTAAATAGAATAGAAGTGAAATGAGCAGACTGTTTACTGTGTTAACATTCTCACAGCAGAGTTTTGAATATATTGCAAACGGGAGATAGAGTGCACTGGTAGTCCAGAAAAAGTGCATTACAGTAATCGAGGCGAGATGTGATAAATGCATGTACTAATGATTCAGCATCTTTTGGGCTGACATAGGAACGGAGTTTGGCAATATGACAAAATGCAGCTTTAGAGAGTTTACTAATATAAGCCTCTAGGGTCAGTGAAGAGTCAAGACATTTTTGAATATTTGGTTTAATTAGAGAATTACATAGAAAATTTACCTTCAGTTTTCATTCAAAGCTTGCTTATGTTGAATTGTAAATAGTATAGTATAGTCATGGGCGTAGCTTGTGGGTAAATAGCGATTTAAGAATTGTACTAAATATTTAT
>NW_015619151.1:0-1287 GCF_001515605.1 Sinocyclocheilus anshuiensis
CAGGTTTAGAGATCTTCAAATTGTCTGAAATTGAAGGATGAATGAGAGTGAGGGTGCACTACAGAATAGATACTTGCACAATATATCAGGCATCACGTCTGTAATAATGCTGTAATTTGGCTGATTTTGGAAGTCAATAATCAGGGCTTGTTTTGCCAAATTTGTTCTGTGTTTATGAAATACACTTCTATGTTGTAGTGTTTTGGTGTCTGTCTGATTTTATTCAGTGTGTATCAGATGCAGATGCTACATAGCATAGTTTTTTTTTTTTTTTGAAAGGCAAAACATCAAAAATATAAACCTAACTTGGCCTGTTTATACATCACTTCATCATAACATAATTATCAGATTGCTTAATTTTGATGTCATCGCATCCTTGAGTTTAATAATAGTGGTAAGTTGAGACCAAAAATTTGTCACAGATACTGTTCTGGTTTGGACAGGAGGGGAAAGAATAATGCTGAATGAAGTAATAAAATGTAGCAAATGTAACCAACTTGCCAACTTTTAAATGGGAGGAGAAAACCATTCTTTTTTGTGTCAAACACTGGAGTCCAATCAAACTTTATTGTATTTTTTGTGCAAATTTATCTGTCGATTAGCGGTGTGGCTTTTACTAATACAGTATTTGGCCCAATATTTGTTCTTTTGCCACTAAAATGAAACTGCCAACTAGGGAATGTCATCTTCCTACAGGAATCACTGATGTTGTTGTTAGTACTGCTCTTCTACTGCTTCACTTTGTTCATTTTTCTTCACTAGCCCACCTAATGATAACGGCCGTATTCCAAAGATAGATAGTAAAAACCTATCCTGTTTGCTTTCCCTGTATTTATTTATTTATTTTTATGTTTTATGCATGAATGCACTTAATGTGTGTCACCTTGTTACTGCATTTACAAAATTGGCAGCACATTTTCTTATTCAGCATATTTCATTTTAATAATTCTGCATATTGTTGGACCAATGCAGTTAAAAAAAAAATATTAACTCCATGTAGAATTGTTGTTTACATTCGTAAACAAATTCTAAAGAATTCTCTTACAGCGTCGAGTCACCACTTGACATGAAACCAATTGAGAACCCCTGGTTTATAGGGTTTACTGCTCAGTGACACCAATCCGAGATTATTATTTTTTTCTGTCAACATAAGGGAATAACCTTTCACCGAAATCTTGTAATTAACAGCACAGAGAGAGACGGGGCCACTCCCCTGAACTAGATCTGGGCACAGCTGTAGAGGTAAAAACTGGCCTGGCCATGGAGACCAAACAGGAGAGACTGAAA
>NW_015619152.1:0-1287 GCF_001515605.1 Sinocyclocheilus anshuiensis
TTTGTACTATGAAAAGTGATGTCAAATCGTAGGATTTAGTCATTAAATTGTAAAAGTGATTAAACATACAGTACAGTTTCCACCTAGTAGATGATAAAACAGGCAACAACTAAACTCTGCAGAACATTAGCTCTCCAACAGCAGGATTGGACACCTCAAGCTTAGGGTCAAAGCTATGTCATCATCATGACACAAATGATAAAAAAAATAAGGATTTCAATTGGGTTTGATTAGTAAACCTAAATGAAACCAGAGAATAAAATTCCAGCTATAGCCCAAAGAAAATGAACTCAGATTTTCCACTTTTCTAATTATTCTGTAAAAAATGGTGAATCATCTGCCATTTAGTGCCTGAAGTAAATACTCAATCACTAATTTGCATTTTTGCATAAAATTGAATGTAATAAGCAATTCTGTAAACAAACCTAAAACCATCTTGCAGATGAATCATTCAGGCTTGTACTCTGTGTGCCTCTACCAAATTAAAACAAATCTTTTAAATGGTTTGAAGCAAACATCAATGTTCCCTTTCACAATGTATAATGAGCCTTGCTCATTGATAATTGTGTGATTAACACAATTGACTGACTGATCCTTTGGTGCTGATTTACGTCAGGCCTAATCATATGTTCCTAAGAGAACAGATGTTGACTTTACCAATGATCAAATTAAAATATGAATTGACTTTATACAGTAGTTTTTCTAATGTACCTGTTTCCACACATTGAAAGAAGTGGGCATATTTGCATTGGGAATTAGTTTTATTTTTTATTTTTATTTTTTATATATAATCTCCACACTTCCTGACAGATATCACTGAAACGGGTGTCCTGAGAAACCACACCTGTCTATTAAATGATAAGACAATGTGAATTTTGTTAGGGCACATTAAATGACACTGAAATAAACTGACACCCTCAGTCAATAAATGTGAACAAGCACAGCTGCACAGTGTGCACAGTGACAGAATCCATCTTACCTTCTCTCCCTCTTTTTCCTCAGACTTTACTGGAGGATGCAGAAAGGTGTCGACACAAGATGCAAACCGCCTCTAGTCTGATCAGTGGGCTGGCAGGAGAGAAGGAGCGTTGGACACAGCTTAGTAAAGAGTTCGCTGCTCAGACCAAACGACTAGTTGGTATGTGTTTACATAAAACCTTCAGGTATTTAACACGATTTGGTTGACTTTTTTGTAAGTAATCAATTCCAGATATGCATTTTCACCAAAAATGAAATTTTACAGACATGTTGATAATGAAATTTCACACACACACACACACACACACA
>NW_015619153.1:0-1260 GCF_001515605.1 Sinocyclocheilus anshuiensis
CGCTGTCATCCTGAGTCTCTCAGCTCGTTCACAGCCTGTGCCGCTCACACTTCTCTCAGGAGTGACAGGGAGTGTGTACACACACAGACACACTCTGATGAATGTGTCGTTTCTATGGGCAGGTGAGTGTGAGTGGCAGTTTTGAGCTCTGTGGGTGACAGGCCTGCCAAAACACAGCCATGCGATCGTCATGTACAGTGCTGCTGGGCCAGGGCTGCGGGTGGGTGTGAAGCTCACAAACGACAGATGAACAGATCCAGACAAGGACTGACAGACCGCGTGACTGAATTTAAGTGTTGAGGTTGTCGAGTAGCTTTGAGTTTTGTGAAGTCATGTCTCAATCAAACCCAGTCAAACACTTTGTATGGCTGTCAACGCAACACATTAGTGTGATTAGTTCGAAAGAAAATAGTGTGATAAAAATATTAACACAATTAATTGTGCCCCTTGATCAGTATGTAAATGAAGTACCGCTTTTAATTCGATTCTTGATTGTAAAATTGTTTGCAGTTACAGGCTCCATGTTCGGTGATATAAAACAAACAATACACTGACTTCCAATTATTGATATATGCAATACATTTTTTAATTGCTTGACAGCCGTTCATGCATGTGTTTGAATGTGTGATTTGGGATTCACAGCACACACAGACCTTGGTCTCCCTGTGAGGCCTCAGAGATGTTGACGGCGAGCTGGCTGCTGAAAGAGTTAACTCCCATCATGCCCGAGTGAGCGCCGGAGCCTGTCAGCGAGGGCAACTGGTTATGGCTCCGCGGCACACTGTACAGCGCCTCCGTCAGGTCTGCAGCACGCTTTAAAATGATCTCCTGGACAATCCAGAGAACACACACAGAGAGAGAGAGGTGTTAAAATGATACACAGTGCTTCTCATTGGGTTCTGATTCAAGATATTACATTACATGAAAGAAAATAATAATGCCCTGAAATACATTTTATTATTAATATAATTAATTATTACTCAATAATCCAAGAATATTTTAACATCGTAAGTAATTTAAGGATTATTTTTGATCATTATTATAATCTCATTTAAATGATAATAATTATACAATTATTTTATTTACATTATATAAATATAAAATTATTTAAAATTATAAGTTGTTAAATAAATATCATGTTCTTATTATGTTACATTATTATAATTTTATTTACATTATAATAATTACAAAATATTTAAATATTATATTATTTACTGTGTGTGTACATATATATATATATATATATATATATATATATAT
>NW_015619154.1:0-1253 GCF_001515605.1 Sinocyclocheilus anshuiensis
CACAGTAGTGAGTAGTAAACACACACACACACACACACACACACAGAACAAATGTGAAACTTTGACTAGGCAAGTAACTGAAATAAGTGTAAGCTTAAATATTAAAATAACTGAAACTAAAAAAAATAATAATAATAACTAAAGGTAAATAGAAATATTAAAACATTATTATTTTTTAATTCAAATATACAAATAAAGGCTAATTCAAAATATTAATACATACATATTATAATAGTATATAAATAATACTAAAACACACTGATAACTGAAGTGTTGCATTTTAAGTCTGATCTATATTTTAATATATTTTTGTTAAATGCATATTTTCACTTTTCACAAAATAATAATTGACAGACCACCTGTTGAAGATCACTGACTTTTATCAATGCAAAACCTTCCAGCACTGGCTGAACTTGAGGAATCAATGCATTCTGCTTCCTCTGTAATCACTAGTGGCTGCTTGCTAAATCTTTGTTACATTTATTCTGTGCACATCCTTCCTCTAATGAGATGTAGTTCTATAAAAGATGAAATATGTGAACCTAATACACATTCATCACACATTATTAGCATCAACTCCAAACATCAGCTGAGTACTGACCTTCGGATCACAAGCTGAAATGACAAAAAGGACATGAAACGGCTGAAGAACTTGGAAGAGGGGAAAGCAGAGAGGTTGTTGAGTCTGGGAATTATTGCGATTTATCAAAGCCATAGTTTTTAATGCACCAAAAGCCTTTTTTATTAGCAGAGTAAAGGAATATGCTGGCTGTGTGAGCGGTGACGGGCTGTAAAAGCTGTAAGAAATGGTCTGTGAAATTATCTGCCAGGGCTGAATCCAGAGTTTACCGTCTGCAATGCTGTAAGCTCTGGGCTGATGTCCTCCACTGTGAGCTGTGGGGCAATAGGCTCGCGCTGATTCTCACCATCCATTCCGCATTCTCTGTCCAGTGTGTGCCCACGAGGCCATCGACTGAAACCAAAGGCCATGTTAGATCATCAAATTAGTGCTGCAGGTATGTCATGTAAGGAGACAATCATGAAATACTTCATTAGCTAGGTTTCCCTCCAGAGGATGACATTAGGCCACAGATAAAATAAAAAATAGAACACACACACGTTTATTTAGCTAAATGAGGACGTTACATAGACTTCTATTGTTTTTAAAAGTTATAGATCTTATAAGCTAATCCTAACCCACACCCTACACCTCACAGAAAACTTTCTGCATTTTTACAAAAAAAAAAACTTTT
>NW_015619155.1:0-1287 GCF_001515605.1 Sinocyclocheilus anshuiensis
AATTGCATTTACTAACAAAAATGTGTTTTTCATTTAGTACTCTAAATGGGATGAAAAATAATGCTGTTGCATAGTCAGAAGCATGATGCCCAGATGAGGGGGGTATAAAAAAACTGACCATATCCGCAGCAGGAAGCATCCTTAATTCATAACCTTTAAGCGTTTCACACATAAGCACAGAGATTAGAGAGGACATGAGCGCAATATCTAAACAAGAGCACAGAACCATGACTGTTCTTATAGGAAGAAGTGTTATTCAGCATACGTCTTAATGTGCAGGTCATTAATTTAGCGTTATCAGCCCGACGCAAGCACTTTCTTTTCATCTCACGTTCTCCCACACGAAGGTGACTTTACGCCTGCCGTGCGCAACTGAATGACAGTGACACTGAAGGAATTAAAAGAGAGCAGAAAAAAGGAAGAGGTAAAGGGAGAATTGCTATTTGCATTCTTCAACCAAAGTTCCTGCACCCCTCCCATCACTCCGCATTGATTTTCTCATTCGCCTCATCCATCTTGACGCAAAAGGCCTTGATATTTTACTAGCCGCTATCTCTCCTGTATCGGGAGGGTGCGCATTATTTACTGCTGTCTACTTGTGGTGAGTACACATTAATTAATCAATATGACGCTATTCTTCCGGACATGTAGCCAGCGAGTGGTGATACATCAGGGAGAGACGAGGCCAGGCGGAGGGAACGGCTGCTACCTGAGAATCTGCCCCGGGGTCCAAAGATTACGGTATTCCTAGCAAGGACAAAAGTAAACTTTACTGTCCGCAGTAAAACTTCAGCGAAGTCTTCTTGAGGGGTGTAGACGTACGAGGAATACACATCCTCGGACTGAAAAATTAATAGAGGACAACAAGGGATATTACACTTTGGTTTTTGCTTATTTATTCGGACATTTTTTGCATAAAGCTTTGAAATTCGACCTAAAATATCTATTACATGACAGAAGCCAATACCTGTCAACTGAATTTTAAATTTAATGAAGGTCAATGTTATATTTATACCTTATCATCTAGTAGGCTGTATAATTGGCCTAGAAGCAGCTGTTACAATCATACAGAAGAATTTTGTTTTGTATTATTTTGATCAAATACAGTCTACAATCAAATGCTTGGGTTTAAATTTTTCTGAGAATGAAAGGGGGGGGGCTTACTTTATCAAACTAATTTACTTTATCAAAAATATAGTATAAAAACAGCAATACAAAATGTATTTATTTATTGTTTGTTTGTAATATATTTTAAAGGGGTCATATGATGCTGCTAAAAAGAACATT
>NW_015619156.1:0-1287 GCF_001515605.1 Sinocyclocheilus anshuiensis
CTCGTTCACCCCATCATTACAGGGGGCAGTGTTTAGCCGAGCAGGAGTGTGCTGCTGCCACACTGGAGAACAGGCAGAGGGGGGAAAGGAGACGAGTGCCGAGACAGAGCCTGGTGCTCAGAAGAGCATTGTGATGGCCGTGGCTCTCTGCCTTGAGCCCCCGGGGTTATTCTAATCCGAACACGCTCGACGCAGACAGGCATGCAAGACAAAGAAATCTCAGTCGAGCTGTTGTGTGAGATGCTGTTGATAATGTCACAGATGTGGTGGAGGAGAGACCAGATAGAAAGCAGACCAGCACAATAAATTCTGAAGTGCAGCCACCTCAGTTTGTGGTATTCAAAGCAGGACATCAATGAGAAACTCAATCCAGGTGGGCATATGAATGTTCACACTTGCTTTTCAACTGAATATATGAAACTGCCAAGCAAATTAGGGTCTCACTGGGGGATTCTTGTTCCTCACCATGTCAGGCAGATGATTTTTTTTCCCCATTTCTCAATTACAAAAATATTTCATGTTTACCAGACAGCGGTGTCTAGAATTTTCTGCCTCTTGAAAGACATTCATTCCCAAAACAAGCACATTAATGTTCATAGAATTCTCATGCACATACAGCATTCATTAACATCTGAATGCCCCTTTACGGTGAAAACATCAGGATAACTTGCACATTGCACATTGCAAATCAAGTGAATAACTCAGAACTTAAAAAAAAAAACATTCATTGATAAACAATCGTGAATTCAAACAGATGTTCATCAGGATCGGTTGTGTTCCATAATCACATGACAAGTCGGGGACACCACAGTATCCAACATTGGGAACCCTCTTTCCTGCTGAAAAAGACCAGCTCAGTCCAGTAATTAATTTCCATACTGGTCTAACTGGTGGACCACCAAAACCAAGATGTTCACCAAGATGACTGACCTTGATGGTAAAGCTAGTTAAGAAGCTTGATGAGGACATCAGCACCCAAAACAAAATTTTTGGGTCTTTTCAACAGCTTGAGTGAAATCCTGAACATCTCTAGCCATAATTAAAGAGTCGGGCAAGTGTTTGCCTTCTCAATTGAAAGAAGATCCACCTACTCACGATCTCTCTTGCCTCCATCAGCCATAACATGGCAAGCAATAATGTAAACGCTTTTTTATAATCAAACAAAACCTACTTGCTTTCCCAGGTTTGGGCCTCTGCAGGAGCTTCTGCACCGTCATCAGGTCCTCAGTCTTCACCGCTTGAAGTAATTCCTGATCTTTCCCCATCGTTATTTATTTTACATCCAAA
>NW_015619157.1:0-1282 GCF_001515605.1 Sinocyclocheilus anshuiensis
ACTCACTCACTCTCACACACACACTCACATACTCACACACACTCACTCGCACACACACTTACACACGTACGCACTCACACACACACACTCACACACACACATAATCAGTTTCTGTGTTTCACGGCTTCATTCCATAGACCTAATGCTTTTTCTACTGTACAAACTGTATTTTCTATCCCCTTACCCTAGGGCTGCACGATATATCGTTTCAGCCTTGATATAGCGATGTGCGGTGTTTAGTATAATGCATGCATTCTTTCACTGCATTCTTTTCCTCGTGATTATTATCTTTTTTCCCTTTGCATTCCGCTGTAATAGTATGAAAAATGACAGCATATACTGCACATATACAGTTCTCCTGATTTAATTTACGATATATCCCATTATTAATTCACTGGAATGCATGAAGAATCTCTGGTTTTTCTTCTCAAATCCTCTCGTCTCATTCCAGGTTTGTTTGTTTTTACAAACAATACAATAAATACAATTATACAATTGTATTATGTATTATTGAATAATGTCATCTCAGTGTATCCAATTTAATAAAAACATATTATTGCGTTCATAGAGTGAGCCTTTCACTGATTGTTTGCAGCTTAAGGGAAGTTACACTCATAATTGTAATAATTGTGTGTCTCAGGCCAGTCTGGAGGAGAACCGAGATCTCATTGATGGAATCACAGGATTTGAGGACTCAGTGCGGAAATGTAAGTTATTGTTGTTACTAATAATATAAATTATTATATTTCATCATCTGCTGTTCACTGAAACCTATGGAAGCCTGTTTCCACTATGGAATTAAAAAAAGGTAATAATGACTTATCTCACTTTTTTCTGTGCATTTCTGTCTTGCAATATCTCACAGTTCTTTTTTCTCAGAATTGGGTTTTTTCATAACTCTTCGTTTATGTCTCACAACTCCGTGTTTATATCTGAATATTATATCATTTTCTCGCAATTCTGATTTTTTTTCCTCTGAATTATCTGTTTTTCTCACAATTGCAAGAAAAAGTCTGAATTGTGAGCTACAAAGTTGCAATTACCTTTTTTATTTTTTATCCCGTGGCAGAAACAAGTGTCCATAGAAATAAAGTTATAACATTAGACAAGATTTCTTGCACCAAAACGGTCATAAGTTTTACATATATTTGATGCTTACATTTATTTTTCATCATATGAGTCTCTAAACCACTGCATTCACAGAACTACGAGACTTCTGCGCTTACATATTATTATTATTATTATTATTATTATTATTAATATGAATTTCCTCTAAAGGTGC
>NW_015619158.1:0-1287 GCF_001515605.1 Sinocyclocheilus anshuiensis
AAGCTCCACCTTCAGATCATCCAGCTGCTTCAGCAGCTCCTCCTTCTTCTTTCCGCGCAGGTCTCTGGCCTTGATCTTTGCCTGCAAAACACACATTATTCATTAGCGTTTAATCACGTCAAACCATTTTTGTATTAATAAAAGAACTATTACAAGGGACTACTGGAACTGTGCACGACTATCAAAAAACTTACAAACACGTAGGTTTTTCTTCAGAATCAATTGCCTACGAATATCAGGGCTTTCTGATAATAATGCTTTGTCAGTCGCACTCGCTGCGTCTAAACAGCTTCTAACTGTCGCTTCTGTTCGACGGCTGAAAGCCACAATATCCAAAAGCAACTCCATAATATTAACTTTATGTATTCATAATTGCAATTAAAGCTGTCCGCGCCGCTAACAGGCTAAAGAGCACTGCTGGACATCGCTTCATCACTCAAAATTCACTTTATTACAAGATCACCATTTCAAATACCGTGCTCAAACTCTAGCGCACAACTCCAGGTGTATTTTAAACTCTCTCTCGGGGTCGTTTAACATGTATAACGCACAGGATTGATTCAGATTGTTCGGTTTCGGTAAAATCCTCACCATTGCTCTCGATGGCTGCCACAAGAAAGGAAGTCGCAGCGGTCACGTGGGAAAATCTACCGGGTGACGGAGGAAACCAAACGGCTGCGGGAGAGGGGCAGGAATATTCCATTCGCTTCTTATAGGGGGTGCCTAATAACTATAATTGATTAAATTACTACAATATTACCCTCAAATGTTGACTATTTAGAAGTAAAATAGTAAATTATATAGTAAACACAGGGAATATACTAATTTCCAATGTCAGATTGCTGTTACATTTCTGTTTATTAGACGAGATAATTGTACGTGTTTAAATATGTTTACGTTGTCGTAAAAATAAATAAAAACATTTAAAATGTATTCGCTTTGCTTTAAAATGTATTTATCTTAAATAAATATTTGAATGGAATAGCCTCGTTGGTCGAGGGGTTTGATTGACAGCTCATCGCTCCGCCCACTCTTCCGGAAGACTGCATTGACCATCATGGCGCTCGCAAGAAGTGTCTACAATCTGCTCTTCAGAAGAACGTCAACTTTCGCTATAACCATCATGGTGGGAGCTGTTGTCTTCGAGAGGGTGTTTGATCAGGCTGGAGAAGCGGTATTTGACAACATAAATCGGGGGGTAAGTTATTTTTCGATTGAATTCGGTGGATTTCCTCATGACCCACCGGTAGACTGACCTTGATTAGCCTGCTTGCTAACAACAACTAA
>NW_015619159.1:0-1287 GCF_001515605.1 Sinocyclocheilus anshuiensis
AATAAATTACATTTTTAAATATATTCAAATAGAAAACAGTTCTTTAGTTTAGTCACAATTATATTTCACAATATTACTACTTTTTTCTTGTGTTTTTCATCAAATAAAATGCAGACTCGGTAGGCATAAGAGACTAGGGTTGCAAAGTGGTGGAAAATTTCCAGTAAATTTCTGTAAACTTTCCAGAAAGTTCTGAAAATCTCCAAAATTTACAGACAGTTTGCAATACAGAAGTTTCCAATATAGATGAGCTATATTTGTGATATACAAATACTCATATCATGATAGAAGATTTGGGTCATATCGACCACCTCTAACATCTATAATGTTGTGCTAACTTGGTTCAAAAACATTTTTTATTTTGGTTGAAAGTCTCTTCACATCCCGATAACAATCAACATAAGTGGTCTAAATGTATTTAAATGTATTTATATCGTCTGTGGAAGGCACAGAACCATAAAATGTTCGTCCAGTCATATCCCTCAGTCTGAGGGCTACGATAGGCCGTCCTGCATGCCTGTCAACATATGCATTTGCATACCTCCACGCACCCTGTTCGTGCAGACATGATTCTGTACATCATCAGCACATTCCATTACGCTATTGCAGACCGAACGAGAACGGAAGCTGTTATTATTGTAATATTATGAGCTTTGTACTGTAATGTTTTCTCACCGGCAGGGCTGTTGCTAGTGGGGAGAAAGGTGGTAATGATTATAGGGTCCCACGGCTGTGGGCAATTTCAACCAACTGCCTGAGGCCAGCATGAAAGACTCTGAGGACAGTTGACAGGCCTGAAAGCTTATCATTTCCACGTGTTTTTAAGCCTTGCCTATGTAAACATTCAAGAGATGTTAAAGCATTAAAGCACAAGAAGACACGAAAAAACTCAGAGCACACACAGATAGCCACGTCTCACTGCCCACGAACACAGAATTGAGTTTTGTCTCTTCTTGCGTTTGAACAGACAAATACATACAAAAGTATGATGAAATAACGGTTATGTCTTAGTGAACATCAACAGCTGAGAAAGAAATCAGATGTGTATCATTATATTGTATCCATTTGTAACAGAGGCCAGCTAGTTCTGTAGGTGCTGTGCAGGTAAATCTCACTCCCCTTATCTCAAGAAGTGTACTAGCCACTGACACAAGAGGCTGCAGTCTTTAGCCTCCTTGTTAGTGCACCCGCCTCCCGTGTTGGTGACCTGGGTTCGGGTTCCCTTTGGAGTGGGTACACTCTAAAAAAATGCTGGGTTGTTTCAACCAAACTTTGGGTCAAATATGG
>NW_015619160.1:0-1288 GCF_001515605.1 Sinocyclocheilus anshuiensis
TTTTTTTTTTTTTTTTTTTTTTTTAAGAATTTTTTTAGTTTTCATTAATTTTTAGAATATAATTTGGAAATATAAGATTTAATAATCTTGATAAAAGTGTACTGGATGAAGTTTAAATTTTAATTACAATTATTACATTATTCATTTGAAAATTAAATTAAAACTTAAAAATGAATAACCATATTTACCATAAAACATAAAATCGAAATTAAATGTTTTTTAATTTATTTTTCTTTTTAATTTTTTAATCAGTAATTTTTAATTTCATTAAAAATAAAAAGCAATTAAAAATAAAATGAGTATTTTTATTTTTTTAATTAAATATTTTTATTTTTTATTTTGATTGTAAAATGTAATTTTCAATTATTAATTTAATTACATTTTTATTTATATTTAACAATTAAAAATTGTAGTTAAAAATTATTTTCAAATTCTACTTAAAAAAATACAAAAATAAAATAAATATAGAAGATTCCAGGTGTATCCACAGGACAGAGCAGGAATGTGGGTATCATTTGTTTCCAGAAAATCAATAGCTCTGAAGTCATTCGGCAGTCTGCAGGAGGTTATTGAGGTAATTATAGGAGGTGGTGAAAGGCAGATCAATCAGCTTTGAGCTTTCCCAAAAGAAGCGCTCTTTCATCCTTCAGAACGGGAACATTCCCAAGCACAAAAAGCTTTGCTGAGCCTCACTAACCATTCTAGATATGGGTCGTTCAATACAATATATGCTGAAACGGAACAGAAGAATAATGTCCAACAGAGAATGCACATCGAAAGAGTTTGTATTTTATTTTATTTATTTATTTTATTTTTTCATGTCCAAATTCCACCTTATATCTATGAAGTCTGCATTCATGGAAATGACTAAATATAAATATTTACTTTATAAATTTTCAGGAGCTTATCTTATCTTCTTAATTATAATTTCTGCCATATTGCAAATCACCATTCATTCATTCTGGGATGGAAATTACATTTTTAAATATTTATGAAAGGGCCAAGGATGATTTTTATAGCTAGCATTTATGCATCAAAAATATAAATATTCACTTTTTTATTTAAAAAGATAACATCTATTACAATTTGATTTTAAATAACCCACATTGTTCACAAAAAAATATATATTTTTTTTATGTCCAAATTGTAATTTCCACCATATCTCAAATCATATAGACTTTTTTATTATATTTTAGCGAATTTCTCTGAGACCCTACATGCCACAGTTTTAAGTTTGGATATTTTGTACAGAGCACATTCAGGGCTTTTCAGAGATACCAAATGTTTG
>NW_015619161.1:0-1286 GCF_001515605.1 Sinocyclocheilus anshuiensis
TATATATATATACACATATATATATATATATATATATATAAAACACTATATAATGAAATATCCAAATATCCATGCTTTCATGCTGTGGTTACAGGTAGCCTTGAGTGAGAGCTTAGAAGAGATGTTATGTTCATGGATAAGACAGGAGCTGAGATCATCTCAAAATGTGGGTTTACATGTGATGTGGGGTAGCTAGTGGTCACCAGAGATGTTTAAGACTGCCTACAAGAATACAGAAAATTATGGTTGTCGGTAACAAAAAGGCATAGGTGGACTTTTATAATTTGGTCAAAGTGTTGTGGACACACAAAGTAAAGAAAGACCAGCGCAAGATTAAAAACTCCCAATCTGAGAGGCATATTAATGGGCTTAATGATAAACTGAAGGAAAAGGTTATCAAGTTAGCGACTGTTACGACCAGACACATATTTATGTAGTTTTATTTATTTAAATGTTGTTATAATTTGTTTGTGTCTAGATGGTGTGTGTGGGGTTTTCTCCTGCTATTATGTGCACTTGCCCGCCTCTATCTTTTTCCAATTGCCTCTCAGCTCAGAGAATTACTGTAATTACTGCCCTAGCTACGAGTGATTCATGTGATGTACATAAAAGAATGCAGAAGACTTCAGGCAAACAAATTCCTTTCACCTGCCTCAAGATGTTGTAATTTCCACATAGTTTCTGTTGCTGTTAAAGCTGTTGCTCATAAGTTGTGAAAAACTCTGTAGGGAGTTGGGAACCAGTCATATTATTTTTCTCCTTTTTTTGATTAGCACGAGAGTTAGGGAAGTTTCTTTGTTGTTGTTGTTTTACTTTACTAGTTCAGTTATCTACTGTAAATAGTTCTTTGCTATTTTGCCCTTTCCCTCTCCTGAAGATTTTGGGTTTTCTCTGCTTTATTGTTATAACTTAGTGCAGTAACAAGATGCAAGATCTACAGAGACAACAGGGAACATCTGAAAGTGAGCTGCAGACTCTCAATGGAAATCTTATGTGCGCTCTAGAAGCTGCAAGAGAACATTATATGGCACATTATAGTTCCATCCCAAAGAGGAACAAAATCACTTTCACAGACTTTTATCTTAACTGTTCCCTGCTGGTGAAACGACCTGCCCAAGAAACGGCGAAAGACACATCTCCATCTACACTTGACCCTCTAACACTAGCACTCTCTATTCTATCTGCTTGTCTTCTTTTTAATTATTATAACATAATAATAACAACTTGACCCTCTAACACTAGATCTATTCTACTTCTTTATTCTTTTTTATTATTATTAAAAAAAA
>NW_015619162.1:0-1288 GCF_001515605.1 Sinocyclocheilus anshuiensis
CATTTGCTATTAATAATAAAAACACACCTATTCAAGAACAATAAACACATATCAACAGGTCTTTACCATAGGTTCCATGTGATGTCACTGTTTTATCGCCGCCATTTTTGTGTCCGGTCACAGCTGCGCTCTGTTTTAAGTCTATGGTTACAGCAACTAGTAGAACTAGTCTATTGCCTTGCTAGGCTAAAAGCTAAGTGCTATCACACAGTTATTGATAAAGATCATTCTTTTAATAGTTTCAGGGTGCATATAGTTGCATTGCGAAGACCATGATGTGTGAATGAATCTTGGCCAAGTTGTTGCAAACACAGTGTCTTATCATTGAAAGTCTTATAACTTCATGTCAAAGAGTGACCTTTCACGCACTTATCCAGCATACAGTTCAGGTTTGTTGCATTCCTATCGTTTCTGTGTATATAAAACATGTACTGAATATGTATGAAGTTTATATTGCATAATACATCTTTTTTTAAACTTTAAAAATTAAAATTCGGTCATTATTACTTACACCCATGTTCCAAATCCATATGTTTTTCTTTCTTCTGTGGAACACAAAAGAGGGCATGTTGAAAAATGTTGGTAACCAAACCATTTTGGTACCCATTGACTTTTATTGTATGGGCAAAAAAACAACACTGAGACACTCATACACTATATTCCACAGAAGAAAGAAAGTCTTACTGGTTTGGAAGGACATGAGGGTTAGTAAATGATGACTGAATGTTTATTTTTAGGTGGACTACACCCTGAATTACACTTTCCAGTGTTTCTCATTGAAGTGGTCACTGAACGAGTTGCTGTCTACATCACAACAACTGACTTCGACAATGACATTGTGCGCTTCATTCATTTCTTTATTTTCCAGGTTGCTGCATCCACAGGACATTCAGTGGTGCTGGTGGACACATCTGAGGACATACTGAAGAAATGTACAAAGGGTATTGAGGCTAGTCTGAAGAGAGTGGCAAAGAAGAAATTTGCAGAAAAGCCTGAGGTTAGTTTGACATCACAGACATGAACTGAAGTCACAAAGATTTAAGGACTAGTCGTCCTCTATCGTTCATTCAGTCATGGAAAGATAACTGTGGCTCACGTTCTTTAGGATGGAGAGGCCTTCGTTCAGAAAGTCCTGAAGAACATCTCTACTAGCACAGATGCTGTGTGTAGTTCAGGGCACTGATCTTGTGGTGGAAGCTATTGTGGAAAACCTAAAAGTCAAACAAGATCTGTTTGGAGCTTTGGACAAAGCGGCCCCAGAGTAGGAAATACACTTTTTTTTTTTTTT
>NW_015619163.1:0-1288 GCF_001515605.1 Sinocyclocheilus anshuiensis
TCACTGCTGTGTGTTTGCACTTGGATGGTTGAAATGCAGAGCACAAATTCAGAGTAATGGTCACCATACTTGACCACGTCACTTCACTTTCACTTTCACTTACATTAGATTGAAAGATCAGAAAAAGCCTACACATGCACCCACCCATAGACTCTCCCCTCAAAGAAATCAGGAAAATGGTCAAACGTGGACAAAAGAGATGGATTAAAACAGCAGATGTAAAAGAGTCTCCCTCTTCTGCTTATGATCTGATCGACCAAAACACATCTTAATACCAGGTGTAAACAGGGCCTTATAGCCAATACTAAACCAGACTATTTAAATGTTGAGCCAGCAATCTCACTGGCTGCAGAATCAGTAGAGACCAATCATCGTGTGCCATGTAGTGCTATGTGACTGCTAGCGGACTGCATGTAAAGGACCTATCAGTATGTCATCCAATTATAAATACAAGGAAGATACATTTAAAATAAATAAATGATGACACATACCATACTTGACTTGTGCAATATCGCCTGCGACAATATCTGACACAGGAAGTTGGATGACCTGCCCTCCACGCACCACCTGGAATTTCTGTTCCTGTTCGATGCGGCTCTGTAAACCCCTGAACTGTTTCTCTTTGCTCCAGTCATTGAAGGCCGTGACCAGAACAACACAGACCACTGAGAGTAAGATAGCAGCCCCCTCGATCCAACCGGCCTCCGCTTCCCCCTCGTCCTCCGCACCCGCACTCACTGTCCCACAGGCTGCAGAAAGAGAAAGACCAGATTTAAACAGGCTGGTGGAAACACACATTGTACAAATCCCATTAACCACCACAAACAGGAGTCAGACGAAGGGAATATGATTCTGGTTTCCAAACCAGACTTATTGTTAAAACATATCCGTGCCGATATTTCTGCAAAAACGGCATTGCGTTGCTTCTTGCATGTTTCACAACACTTTAAAGCAAAATATTCAGTGAGTGGCAGTTTTATCCGAAAGAGATGAAGGTGAATTGAAAACATGCAACCCTGTTACACATGCTGGCATATTTTAAAATAATAATAACAATAATCATTTTTATTCTCAGATAACACTTTTGTTTAAATACTAAAAATTTAAGTTTTTTAAGAGTTTTAGGCTCTATTTTGTACCCTTTTCATGTAAAGTATCACTTCTCATGTCACATCTCAGCATATCTTTGCATTGTATGTGAGATGGAAAGCTACAGGATACTGGAGCCATTTCTGAACAAAATTTATGTACAAATCACAAACAGGAACAGAAACATAAAAGTAATATA
>NW_015619164.1:0-1288 GCF_001515605.1 Sinocyclocheilus anshuiensis
CTGCAGATGGATCCGCACGTCTCACGTCTCGTTCGCCCCGTTACACCCAAATTATAAGAGGAAAAAGTCACAATTATCTTTAAAATTCTGTATTGTATGGTGGACACAATATTCAAAAGTAAATAAAAACAAGTGGATATACAGAAAAAAAATAATTAAAAAAATGAATAAAAATGTCAATTTATTAAAAAATTGTTCTATAATGTGGTATGTTTTAAAGCTTTTTATTTATTTATTTAGGAAGTGATGATAATAGTAAAAGTAGAACGGAAGCATCTAAGAATCTGGAGCCCTGCATTTTTATCGCACAGGTTTTCTCTGAGTTTAACACATGTAGGCTACCTTATCTACACTGAAAAGCAATAAAAGCCCACGACCTTGCTATCAAGCCCTCAGAAATAGGCTACAAGCGAAAGATGGTAAATGAGTGTAAGGAAGGATGTATTAGGGCAACAGCTTGATCTATGACTCTATCCCTGCCTTATCACAGAAGGTATATTCTCTCATTGCATGTAAGTTGGTATGAAGGCAGGGAAGCAGTGATTCGGTCAGAGGAGATATGGAGAGAGGAAGTGGAGCCAAAAGAAGTGATTTTCTCCTGGAGATCCCTGCGTTCGATTAGCCTAGTCATTTCAACCATATCTTCAGATCTTCTCTCAAGGACAAGCCAACACTCTGGGGAGCTGAAATGTGCATGCATTTCTGTCGCACGTCAAACAAGCCCGAATGAGTCATAATATTTGCCAATGATGATAAGAGAGCCTAGATAAAATTCTTAAAAATAATTTCCTCCATGTTTGTACAAAGGGCATCGGCTGGTTTTAATTGCTGCGATATAATGTCCAAGCGAGCACATCAGGAAAGAATGCTGGCCGCTTGCGTAGTGATTTTGTTGAGCTAGCATGAGTTCATGAAAATGCTTCTGAAGAATGCTCCAATTTTCTCTTGAAAATTAGATGTAGAGGTAGCAGTGTTTAGAATAAAAAGGAAATCTTTCATTCAGAACTACAAAACTATGGAATGTCATTTACATCTTAAAGTTAAAAAAAGTAAAACTAAATAAATAATTGAGACTTTGGATCTCACAGTTGTGAATTTATTCCTTAGAATTTAGAAATTTTTTATTTTTATGTATACAATATAATTTCGTGCAAGATTATTTTTATACCATTATTATCATTATTATTTTTTTTTTAAAGTATTATAAATTGTATTCATTTCATTAATAAAAATGCTGTTCTTTTGAACATTTAATTATCATAGAATACACACACACACACACACACAC
>NW_015619165.1:0-1288 GCF_001515605.1 Sinocyclocheilus anshuiensis
TCCACAGCCACTCCTCCCTTTGATGCCTGGGATCCCATTATTCTTGATGAGGTTTTAATGTAAATTAAAAAGAACTAAAATTCAGGTAGGTGGGAAAAAATTAATCCAGACCAACGGGTGTAACGTGCATCCAATGGCGCAGGAAAGTTGGTGATTTTTTTTTTCCTTTTATAAGGAAAACTTGAGAAGATCCACTCTTGTCTTCCAGCCGTGAGCGTCGAGGGCGACCTACTACCACCAGTCCTAATGTACAGCGCTTCAAGATAACCAAAGCCCCGCCCATGGGCGTGCCTCGCGAACGTGAACCAATCCGAAATACGGCCCCGCCCATTATTGAGCGGCCCATGTCCCACCTCTTTTGATTTCGCATTAGGTCCATAGAAATAAAAAAATGGTATCAAACTGGAAAGAAGATGGAACCGTCAGGGTGACTTGTTGAATTCTCTGGTTACTGAGAGCAATGGGGTTTCAGTTTAATTGAACCCATTGTACTACACTCTAAAGCTAAAGCATTTAAGACTGGTGCCTGTAGTTCATTATGCTCGATTGACTGTCTTCAAGACGACACTACCATTTAATGATTATTATCATTGCATACTTTCACCTACTTCTCTCATAAACAACATGTATGCTTCATTAAACGGTTCATGCTCAATAGTGAATACTATAGAACTGAATTAACTGTTAGATTACACTGTACACGGCACTGTCTTTTATATTCTGGCTTCAGAACTCCAGTGTTGAATTAGAAATCAATGCATGTAAAAAAATATTTTTGCTTGAAATGTTGAGATTTATTATGTTTTACAATGAATTGCATAACATGACATAGGCATAAATGTGAATAAACAACAGCAAAACACAAGGAATAAATACTGCACCAAACAATGTTTTCATGTTAGCCACATTAATAAGTAACATGTATTTGCACCAAACTACCATAAAGTTTGATTGGACTCATGACCTTTGGCATTAAGAAAAGCTATGAGAAGAGACATCTCCTCCCTTTTAAAAGTTGATAAACCGATATATTTTATGATCCTGTCTGTATGATTTTATGGTTAGTTCATTTTATTATCTGCATTTAGCATGAGAACAGACCTGTGACCCATTTTGAGGCTAAGATCTAAGACTGTTTTATTGGTTCTCACTGTTTATATTGATAATCAGATCTTCTCAAAGTGGCACCAAGGATTCCCCGAGATATATTATACAACATATTAATCTTTCTCCCATTTTTCATTCTCTTTCTCCTCTCGTCACGTACCCTTCTTGTTTTGTTTTTTTT
>NW_015619166.1:0-1289 GCF_001515605.1 Sinocyclocheilus anshuiensis
TGTGTGTGTGCCTTATCTACCTAATTGATCTGAAAGTACAGAGATCTGGGAACCCTAAAATAGATATCCTAAGATATCAAACCTGTCACTAGGATCGCCATAGGCTCTGTAAACATCAAATAGCAATCTGGAAACTTAAGGTGCCTCTCTGCCTGTCAGTCATTTTGCACATTCAGGGTGAGCTGACATATCTGACTACTCAAGATAAATAACATAGTCCTACTTCAATGTTAGCCTCAATGTAGCCAAAGTAATTAGCACTAAAACACACATCACGGACATCATATTAAACCTTTACAAGAAAGCCTTCCTGTTATGTTTCTCGACCTCCTGCATGGAATTAATCTTTCAAATTAGTCACCAGCCCTTCAGGAAACTCAATTAGTGTTCTATCTAACTAAATAATATCTCTAAAGCCCCGATGTCCATCTTCTGTCTCAACAGATCAAGGTGAGTATGAGGTCTGCTCTGAGGTTGTTTTGATCTGAGCTCATCTGAAGGCTGGAATACACCACATGACTTTTAAAATCTGTACAGTACACTAGGCATCATACACTTTCGGATTTTGTAAATGGTTGAAAATGGAGAAAAACTGGCCATCATATACCAAACGACTCGGGATAGCACACCGAAAACAACAAAATCTCACAGAAACATGCGCCTCATTGTTAGTGTGTTAAAAAGAAAAAGTAATTTGCTAGTTAATATGACTATATGTTCTTATTTCAGTAAAAAATAACTGGTTTAAAAGTTTGTGAATTAGACTACTCTGGTTGCTATGTATGTTTTTGATTTACTCAAAAGAACTGATTTAAAATAATAATTTGTTCATGAATCAGACTACACTGGTTGTGCTGTCTGTTTTTGATTTACTAAAAAGAACCATTTTTAAAGAGTCTTTTGTTTGTGAATCGGACTATAGTGTTTGTGCTACGTGTTTTTGATTCAATAAAAAGAACTGGTTGAAAGGAGTCAGTTAGTGAATCAGACTACGCTGGTTGCTTTGTATGTTCGCGATTGACTAAAAGAATAATTTTAAAAGTGTCATTTGTTTGTGAATCGGGCTATACTTTTTGTGCTGCATGTTTATGATTCAGTAAAAAGAACTGATTTAAAAGAGTCATTTATTGGTGAACCAGACTACACTGGTTGCTTTGTGAGTTTTTGATTCACTAAAAAGAACCATTTTAAAAGAGTCATTTGTTAGTTAACCCATTTGTGCCCACATTTTTCTGAATGGTTTCATAGTCATGTTAATAGTGTCCTATGTGAACATGTTCTGCATTTAT
>NW_015619167.1:0-1286 GCF_001515605.1 Sinocyclocheilus anshuiensis
TTACTCCAGTCTTCAGTGTCACATGAACCTTCAGAAATCATTCTATAATATGCTGATTTGCTGCTCAAGAAACATTTGCTATTATTAAAACAGTTATGCTGTTTAATATTTTTCTGAAAACTGTGATAATTTTTTTTTCAGGACTCTTCGATGTATTGGAAGTTTAAAAGAACAGCATTTATTTGAAATATAAATCTTTTGTACAATTATAAATGATGTCACTTTTAATCAATTTAATGCATCCTTGCTGAAAAAAAAAAAAAAATTCTATATTACCATTAATAAATACTATAGCTATTAGCTAATAATCATCTGTTGCTCTTACTGTTGTGATGATGGTTGGGTGGGCGGGGCAGGAGGCGGTACTGATGCGTGAGAGTGCTGAGAAGCCGCGCGTGATTGGCTGAACGGTTCGGCCACTGCTGCTCCGCCTCTGGCAGGCTGGGCCACGGCAACAGCAGCATGTTAGACAGAGCTCGACACACGAGGACGTGAGCCTTGGACAACAACAACAAACATTACATCACAAACAAATACAGATGGATCCAAGTACAAACTGTGCCACACTGTCCTGTTTTTCAAAGACAGACCAATATAAACCCACGCACACACACCTCCGGAGGTAATCTGTGGTTATGATTCTCTGTGATCAGGTTGAAGATATTCTGCACCGCTGGCAATGACACCAGGAACACTGGCCGCACGGTGGTCGCCATGGAGACCAGGAGATGGCACGCAGATAACAGCAATTTCTCTGGAACCTGCGGCACACAGAGATCAGGCAGATTAGCGTTTTTCCCAGTCAAAGAATGAGGAAAAACTGGCTAAACAGAATTAACCTAAAAATCTAGTGAAATTGTAAACCTTAACTCACAGAGTACTGTTTTAGTTTCAAGACAACCCAACTAAATATACAGTAATGGACATTAGTACAAAAAATTTTAACATGAAGACTTCATGACTGAATGAATTTACTTTATGGTGTTTATATTTTAATATGTTGTAGGTGGTTGTAAAAGCACATTTTTATCTCCCTCATCTCTTTGAAAGAGCTGCTTGTAGTAGCGAACATACATATTCCAAAATAAGAGTCCCTGTGTATTTCAGGTTGTTTAAAATTAAAAGTCCCACATAAAATGCATAAAATCTGGAATTTTTTTCTGGTATGTTGGTTCAAAAACAGTAATATTGTGAAACTATTACAATATAAAATAGCCATTTTCTATTTGAATATATTGTAAAATGTATTTATTCCTGTGATCAAAGCTGAATTTTCAGCATCATTA
>NW_015619168.1:0-1289 GCF_001515605.1 Sinocyclocheilus anshuiensis
AAACACCAAAAAAAAAAAAAAAAAGCAACAAAGTATACTTTATATAAAGTCAATTTTCAGATTCAAAAGAATCAATTTCAAGTTGACCACAACCTCTTTTGTAGACAAAAAGTATACACTTTTAAGAGTGTACAACTCCAAGAATGTCATTAATTTCGATTTCAGTCAGAAATTATATACGCCACTTTTATTTCAATCTCTTTCAGAATATTTTCAATCTGTTTCTCTTTCTGAAAGAAGAGTGATTTCATTAAAACTTTCCTGAGAAAATAGTGCCAGCTGACAAAGGCTTGCTGATATCAGCAAAGGAGTTTTCCCACTTCTTATAACCCTACGCTTCCTCCCTCAGTCTAATATGAATATATGCTTTAAATGTTTGGTCATGAAGAAAAATATAGTGTTGAAAATTACGGCACTGCCAGTACAGAACCCCCCCCCAACCCCTGTCTCTCTCTCGCAACCAATTAGCTCTCTTCCTTCACGTATTTTGATTCAAACCTAGGAGATATTAAAAGCTACTGCATTAGATCACTGTGCCATAATCACTTAAGCTCATTTCATAGCTGGTTTCGTCCTTTGTGTACTAATTGGAAGTGGCTGTCATGTGCAAAAGAGCGATTTGTTTAGATTTATGGTGGGAGACAACAGCCCGCATGTCTGTGACGCCCAACAATTAGCCCAGAAGTGGCACTAGTGTCTGCGATAAACTGCCTGTGCTGTCAGCAAAAGCTTTGACGCTCACGGTAACGGCATTCGTGATAGTCATCGCACCTGAAACGTGTTAATTTAGCTAAAAAGTTCCTGTTTTTAAGCAGATCTGATAAGATGCGATTAAACTATTTCCTTAATTAAAAAAAAATGCTTCGTGGTTTTACATACAATCATTGGTTTTGTTGTTATATTAAAGAGTGAAGTATATTAATCAGTCGACACACATGTATTTTCCCATAATGCAATCTGCAGTTTGTGCCCTAACAAGTGAACCATTAAAAACTAATAAGAGATGTGATTAAGAGCAGGCTCTTCAGGAAAATACATTAAAAAACAAAGCTGCTGTGTTGTAAATGGGCTGGAGAGAATGGGCCTGTACAGACGACACCTGAATGTACATAATGGTCCATTTCACCAAAGTATCTGCCATTTAATTGGGCAGCAATTCCAATGTAACACTTGAAAGCAAAGTTGTGCCACTCCGAATTTCTTGGGAGTAACAAAGAATAGCATAAAGAATGCATTTTTGAATAGAACCACTGATATCACATGGACTATTTTAATGATGTCCTTACTAC
>NW_015619169.1:0-1289 GCF_001515605.1 Sinocyclocheilus anshuiensis
AGGGCTGCGGCTCTCCAGGACCGACGTTCGCCACCCCTGAACTATTCCTTTAACACTCTCACATTAACACTCATTGTACAAAACTCAGTGCTATGGAGATTTGATTGGTTGCTAGTATGTTGTTATGTGGTTGCTAGGTGGCTGCTTACTAGCTCAAGTCAACAGAACCCACTTAAAAGTCTCATATTCTGGTCTCTAGATTTGGTTACACCCAGAAGTTTAATGGCTGTTCAGATGCTTTAATGAGATCAGTTAAACTTCATGCTTCAAACTGCCAGAAACATACTTCACACACGTAAACAAACACAGATGCATTTCCCATTGAACACCCTTAACATGCATTCTTGCATTATAGTACTCAAGTTTAACGTCTGTGCCATTAAACCAGATGCTATTTTTTTAATTTCTAGCTACATGTCTATATAACTTGCTCAGTAAAACATTCAATCTGCTGCTTTACTTTTGAAAGTAAGTATTATGAATTGTGTTCTGAATGATTTTGTATTATAAGTGAGCTTGTGTAGCTAGACGTTCATGTACTTGTGTGAAGTATGCTTCTAATTGAATTTTGAGGATCAGTTTCAAGACTACCTGCAGAAACAACAGATGTCTTCAGCACTTTAAACTTCTTCAGGTATATTTGATCACGTTGAGGAAAGAAGATACTGGTTTATAGGATTACTGCTAAAATATAGCATACTGTGAAAGGTCAGTAGAGTTTATTATGTTAGTGACGCATTACTTTAATGAGGAGCAGATTTGTGTCAGTTTTATATTCAGGGTCCAAAACCAATTCTTGCAAAGTAAATTGGCGAGTAAATAAAAAGTTACTCACCAGTTAGGCGGTTACATAGTTGAACTATAACTGATGATTTGAACCTCAAACTATCCAAATCAGAGATGAAAACAGACCATCTACTAATGAAAACCTGGATGTTTTTTTGGATGTTAGGAAATTTTGTTTTACTTTTTTCTCAATTAATATTTGTCCATCAAGCCATAAAATATATCACATTACATTTAATAAAGCTGAATTAAATGCATTTTATTTCATTTTTGTTTAGTTTATTGCACTGCATTGCATTGTATTGCATTGCATTGCAAAGTCCTGATTGTATTTTATGCGCACCACATTATATTACATGTTTAAATATTAAAGCAGGCAAAGAACTGTGCAAAACTGTCATAAGGAGTTGCCTTGTATTCTTCAGGTCTTTGCTGCAGCTCGGCCAGACGTGTCCAGCTGTGATTCAGTGCTGGGTTTCAGTGAGACGGACGCTGACAGGTGG
>NW_015619170.1:0-1290 GCF_001515605.1 Sinocyclocheilus anshuiensis
TTCCAGCTCAGTCTCACACACAAAAAAACCACAGGATCCCGTTTAGTGCTGCTTTTCTCCAGCTAGTTAATGGCCAAGTACACTTCAATTTGTAAAATAATGTTCTGCTAAACACAACCAATCCCCCCAACAAGTTAAAGTCATGAATATATCAATTTGTAAAGGGATAATGTTCAGTAATCACATTCTCACAACAAACTTAGTTCATCCATGCATAACAAAAAAGTCATGCTGGGTATGTTTTGTTTTAGAGGATACTGTAATGCCTTTGTTATATATTTGGATCAATTTGACAGCTGGCTCATTGTAGAGCTGCGATGGCTTTAATTTTATTTAATTAATTAATTTATTTTTAAATAAGATTTTTTTAAAAACTAATATCTATAATATTATTGGCATAAAAGTATAATTCTGACCACATTCACTTCACATTTCTGATACTTTTCAATATTTTTAATTATTAAACTAAAATCAAGCACAATTAGTTTTGTTCAAAAGGGGTCATTAAAAATGAAAAATTCTCTTGTGCTCTCCAAGGCCATTTTTAAAATCAATAATACAGTAAAAACAGTAATAGTGTGATTAAATTATTACAGTTTTAAATAACTTTTATATTTTAATAAATACAAATTTATTTTATTTATTTATTACTCCAGTCTTCAGTGTTACATAATGCTTCAGAAATCATTCTAATGTTCTACATTCTATACAGTCTAATCATATTTGGTGCTCAAGAATAATTTCAAATTTATTATCAGTGTTGAAAAGTGTTGTGCTGTTTAATAATTTTCTGGAAACTGTGATACATTTTTTTTTTTTCAGGATTCTTTGATGAAAAGAACAGCATTAATTTGAAACAATGTCTTGCTGAATAATAATATTAATTTCTTATTAATTTCTTCTCGTACTCAGTCTTTTGAATGGTAGTGTAGCTCAGCTCACTTACGGTTTTGTATTTGACAATATACTCCAGGATGGGCATTCCTCCATCATCCTGCTTGACCAGACCCAGTCTGTATGCCTTCCCCACCCCTCGCTGACCCTGAACCGAAGGGGGACTGGGCTCTCCTGAATATCGAACAAAGACAAAATAATGTATGAATGGTCCACATTCATATTCATAACTGGTTACAAATTAACTCAATGGTTAGCAGCAACATACTACTGCAATAGTGTAATGGCTAAAGGTTGTTTTTGGCAACCTACAGCATTTAAGGGTCAAAGCAGAGGGCACTCACGTATGGCCAGAGTTTGAAAGCTCTCTGTGCGGCTGAACTCCCCTTGACCTTT
>NW_015619171.1:0-1290 GCF_001515605.1 Sinocyclocheilus anshuiensis
TTTACAGTCTTTTACCGTTAAATTCACTGTCATTTTTTACAGTGTGTATTCTGAAGCAAAGTCGTTTGCTGGACACGGATGATAAAACATCTCAAAGACATTTTGGCCATCGTATGACTCCATAGTTGCGAAATATTTCCACATAATTTGTAATGTGAATAGTGACCTGTTTTAAATGAGTTTTGATGCACATTTCTGTTGCGAAGTAGTTTTTGTGTTCACTGAGCAGATTCTTGAAAGTGAAATCCATTTGTTGCCATAGTACTGGCCAGCGCTGTTTAGTGGTACAGATTCTCTAGAGGAAGCAACATTTCCACATATTCTCTTCATCATCCTTTCATAAACCATCTGTTCTCTGTCTCTCAGTGTTAGGAGTGATGAAGCAAGCACCTTTAAAAAAAATCTCATTTTTGTACTCAAGATTTCTTACTGATATTTCACGTTTGCAAAAATCTGTCACAACATTTAATTAAAAACTAAAATCTGAAACTGTAGTGAAATACATTGTGTTATTATAATGTTTAGCATTTTTATTAGGTTATATAGAATGTGTTCACACGTGTCACATTTACATTATAGTCCAATGTTTTTTCTATATAAAGAAATAATTTCTTTATATTATACTTTATAATGCAAGCGTGAATTCACGCTTTTTTAGATTCACAGTGTCAAAATGTGCTTCAGTATACCTGAAGTTTTATTGTCAGTTGTGATGCATTATGCTGTGATTATGGTTTTTAATTCAGATAGTTTGAGCGTTGAGATTTCTTCTCAGAATACAGCAGAATGACGGAAGCCCAGGATGAGTTAAAAAACATCCAGCGAAAACCTGGCCTGCAGATCTGGACCATCAGTGTAAGAAATCACTGTTGTTTTCTCCAATTAGGCAAATATATAATATATATATATATATATATTATAATATATTAATGTATTATTCTGTTTTATGTTTCTTCAGAAAATGAAAATGGTCCCTGTCCCAGAGCAAGCATATGGGAATTTTTTTGAAGGTGACTGCTACATTATTCTTAATGTAAGTAATCTGGTATTCAATCTTGTTCACATGATACTCTTTAGGTCATTTTAAAAAGTGCTTTTAGAAAGAATTGCTCCAGTATTTGAAGTGCTCCAGTTGACAATAAATGACTAGAATTTATGTCCTTTGGAACACAAAGGAAGTTAACATTATGGAAGCTTTAATGCTGCTCTTTTCCAATCATAATCAGTGGTGATTTTTTTCTGATTTATTAAAAATAGTGCTGTCAAACGATTAATCGCATCCAAAATAAA
>NW_015619172.1:0-1290 GCF_001515605.1 Sinocyclocheilus anshuiensis
TCATTGGGGTTGCAGGCTCTTCTACTGTTAGGGAGCGGCACTCAGTGGTGAGGAGATACTTGATGTGATCTCTTCTGGTTTCCTCTTTTACCCAGCGCAGTTTAAACTTGGGCAGCGAGACGGTGGCCAGTAGAGCTTCCTTGGAGTCAATTGTTGTGGCAAAGCGAGTTTTAATTGCTCCCACAATTATTTCAGGCAACCCAGTGGTCATTTGTGAAAGGCCATTTTGCATTGCTAAAGTTTTGGCCATTAGAACTTCAAGTGTTGGTTGAAGTGTCCCATAAAAACAAGTTTCCTCACCCTGTAGGATGTCCAGTGCAACACTGAAGGGCTTCATAATGGCACAGTATTCCTTCAGAAACTGGTATTCCCTGTCATTCATACATTTAATTTGAAGCTGTGTGCATAGATTGTTAATGTCAGTTAGTGGCATTTCTACGATCCGAACATATGCATCATAAAATGAGTTCCACCGGGTTACTGAGGGCACAATCAGCTTCCTTTCACTGATCTTTTCTAGGCACTCAGATGCAACTGTGGACCGGCTAGCTTTGGTCCATAGTGCTGAACACTTAGCTGTGGAACTGCGGTAAACAGCCCTGGATTCTGGGTTTGATGCCAACCATTTGCCAATCTCATTGTTGGCAATGAGGTTAAGCGTGTGAGCTGCACATCTGTAATGTGCAGGCAGCACACACAGCCCTTGCTGGGCATCCTCATCATTTCCTCCAGTGAGAACGCTGTGGAGATCGGTGAAGGCCACTTCCCCATCATCCTCCTCCACCTCCTTTTCTTCGTCCTCCTCAGATTCGACTTGTTGGTATTCCTTAAAAGCTTTAATGAAGTTGCTGCCATTGTCGGTCACACATGCTGTCACTTTTTCAGCAGTTAATCCATACTGGGAAAAAATATCCTCGAGTTCAGATGCAATTGCATCATATGTGTGCCTACCTCTGAACCTACGACAAGCGATAGCAGCCTTCTTCCGTTGCAGTGTCTCCGAATCAATCCAATGGACCGTCACCCCCAAAAAGCTCTTGTTGTAGGCAGTCCAAATGTCTGCAGTTGTTGACACGAACTGCTGTTCATCAATTGTTTTCTTTAGCTCTATTTCCATGGCAGTATAGTTCCTATCCAGTTCTTTGGCAAACGTTGTTCTGCATGGCAGTACATGCTGAAAAATAAGTAAAATACACAGATATTAAAACTCCAGTTCATGATCATGCTATGCTAAATCCCACATATGCATATTTTTATTGTCTGTTCCAATCGGATGCAAGAGCATACATT
>NW_015619173.1:0-1291 GCF_001515605.1 Sinocyclocheilus anshuiensis
GTCTAAACAATAAAATCTGTCCGCTTTCATTCACAGTCTAATTACAATAACTTCTTAAAAATATTTCATAATGTAAATAAGATTTAAGAAATTACAAGTTTTAATCAAAACAAAAAAGGTTTGAATTAACAGTAATTAAATTTGCTTATGTCTGTATTACTGAATATTAATATACAGGTCAGAAGAAAGCAGGAGCTTTTGTAATAAGTTTTGAAGTTTTGAATTTTTGTTATTGAAGTTGTAAATAAAACAAATATTACTGGAGTATAGTTTTTTCAGTCTTTGTACTTCAGAATTTTTATTCAATCTATTACTTGCAGATTCTTTGTAGGTAATTGTGGAATTTACTACCAATTTCTGAGTGAAAATTGTTTCTACATGATTTGTTTTTTTCAGTGCAGATTCAAAAACCCTTGAATAAGAGTTACTGGGGTACCCTATACATGTTGAGTGTGTATAAGCAAATTGAAAATCAAGATAAAACAAAAAATCTTCAATAAAGCCAAACTATCAGAATGGTTGCGTAGGTTTAGGTAAATTGTTTTTACTTTTTATAAATTATGTTATATTGATTTAAATGATATAACATAAAACTAATAACAATTTATGATGACTTATCAATGATTCAAATAGCAAGGACTGTCTGTGAATGTTTTTAAAGATTCTGCGAAAATCTTACATTATGACTATGAAACTAGTAGTTAATATCCAGCATTCTTTGCATGAAATTACGTAAAAGATACTTAAAACAACCTTACTGTGAATTTATTTTAATTTTATCAAAAGAGATATGCCCATGTGATGTTCTTTTTATCACAAAAAAGACTTGTAAATATCCACACTGTTTAGCTATTGCTGCTTTGTTAAACTGTGAAGTCACTGCTCTGTAGTGTAAGGTCACTATCAATGTGGAAAGCTTTTTGAACAGACTTTATTTGCATGCCTTTATTATGTATTCATATAAATACATAGTCATTATGTACATTTAATCTTGGTTATTCAAAGAAAATCAGATTAACCAGAAGGTTCACGAAAGCATGGCATTTTTGCTTTGCACTATTTTATACAAACAGTGTTTTTGATCTCTGTAGTGCTTTGTTATTCTTATTTCTTAATGCCATAAACATTTGTAAATACATTTCTTTCTCCCCACAGAGTATTCCAAGAGAGTATACCAAGGTGTCAGAGTCAAGCATACGGTCAAAGATCTTCTTGCAGAGAAGCGATTTCGACAAACAAATGCACCCCGATTCAGTGTAAGTTAGCCATCATTCTAACCATCTGGTCTGAT
>NW_015619174.1:0-1291 GCF_001515605.1 Sinocyclocheilus anshuiensis
TGAAAAGGACGACTATGCTGCCATTATTCTGGCCGCAGCAGGCCTTAAACGTATGGGCTGGGAAAGCAGAATCAGTCAGGTATGATAAAATCACAATGTAGTTGCAGATATTTTCTTATATACAATGACATACTTCTGAATAATGGATTATCGAAAGAAAAAAAATAGAAAACGTTGATATGAAAAAAAGAAATAAAAAAGTTGATATCAATCATACTGGCCTCATAGTATGACCTCGTATTCAGTTCTAACAAAAAAATATATTTAATTTGAGACGTGATATGGGTGTACTAACCACTATTCTGAATATGGAGGTCTCTGTTGACTACAGCAGAGTTTCTAAATGTATTTATAATGCATTTATAGTATTGTATAAATTGCAGATTCTGGGCCCTGAAGATTGCATGTATGCTGTTGGCCAGGTAAGTGTGCAAACATGCACAACCATTCGTGAACTGTGAAATTGCATTAGGTTTTCATGCACTAGATTTAGTAGCAAATATTTTTCAATGTTTATACCCGTCATGCTATGTACTTATTATTGTATTGTTCATGCGAGAAAATAAGCACCTGCAGCTGCAAGCTCAACTGTTAATGCTCATTATAAACACTAAAGGAAACACCTGTGTAACAAATTATGTTAACGGTTGAAGCCATGAAAGTGCAGTTATATGGTATATGTTGCATGCAGGGTTTCTGCAGGTTTTATGATAGTAAATTGAAGAGTTTTTAGACCAAGTAAAGACAATTTGGGAAATACATTGAATGGAACAAAATACGTCAATATGGTCTCTAGTTTGAAAAAACAACTTCCATCTCCATTACTTTTTAATTTATTTGAAAAAATGAACTAAATAAATAGTTTGGGGCTTGAATACCTCTGTGGAAGGCAAACTAATACTTATTAAAACCTTTTTAAGACACTGTACATGAACGCATAATGCTTCATTTGCGATCCGACTGCTCTGTATGCATACTCGCTGTAACATTAACCTGCAGGAGTGTGTCCTAAGTAAATGTCAGTCTGTAAATAAACAGAAATGTGTCTTATCATCAGGGAGCACTGGCAGTGGAAGTCAGAGCACAAGATAAAGACATTCTGGAAATGGTGTCTGTCTTGCACCATCCAGACACAGTGCTGCGGTGCATCTCAGAGAGAGCTTTTCTCAAGCAGCTGGTGGGTTTCTTTACACACACATGAACTCAGCTCTCATTGCATTTGGTTCATATCAGTTTGACCTGAGGGTATTCTATGTAGTTGAATGGTTTTAATACTGCTCTTCATTCCCTT
>NW_015619175.1:0-1274 GCF_001515605.1 Sinocyclocheilus anshuiensis
TTGGTTTTTTCTCACCATGTCTCTCTTTTACATCCGCACATTCTGTATATCGGTGTTAATGAGACCAAGGCCACCTAGAGTGGTGAGTTATCTAAAGTGGTGCATTTCTTTAAAAACTCTTTTTCTGAACGGTGGGGGCCGGGAGAGAAAGAAAATGAGCTGAGGTAGAGTTATTTACAGTGCACGGTTTGAGTTCAAACTGCTGCGAGTCTGATTTATGCTCGATTATTAAGCATCAGAAGAGAAGCTGAGCATAATGTGTGATGATAAACACCAGAGCAGCGCTTCCCGCTCTAATTGTGTGGGGTGCCAACCACAAAACGCATTCAGATTTGTCAATCCCAGTCCATCTGTGTAATCATTAAACCTGTGCAAATGCATTATGGGATGCTGGAGTAGATATGAGCATAACAATGCAAAATGTATGGAGATCCCTAAAGAAACCTAGTCTGACATTTAAAATGACCACAAAATCTGTCAACAAATGCTGACCCAAAATGATTAATCAATTACTCGCCCCCATGTTGAAAGGAGACATTCTGAAGACACTTTTTCATGCAAAAACAATTTAAGTTAATTTAGTATCTTGGGAAGATTTTATTAATATTTTAAAAGTTTTTAAATATATATATATATATATATATATATATATTTAAAAACTTTTAAAATATTAATAAAATCTTCCCAAGATACTAAATTAACTTAAATTGTTTTTGCATGAAAAAGTGTCTTCAGAATGTCTCCTTTCAACATGGGGGCGAGTAATTGATTAATCATTTTGGGTCAGCATTTGTTGACAGATTTTGTGGTCATTTTAAATGTCAGACTAGGTTTCTTTAGGGATCTCCATACATTTTGCATTGTTATGCTCATATCTACTCCAGCATCCCATAATGCATTTGCACAGGTTTAATGATTACACAGATGGACTGGGATTGACAAATCTGAATGCGTTTTGTGGTTGGCACCCCACACAATTAGAGCGGGAAGCGCTGCTCTGGTGTTTATCATCACACATTATGCTCAGCTTCTCTTCTGATGCTTAATAATCGAGCATAAATCAGACTCGCAGCAGTTTGAACTCAAACCGTGCACTGTAAATAACTCTACCTCAGCTCATTTTCTTTCTCTCCCGGCCCCCACCGTTCAGAAAAAGAGTTTTTAAAGAAATGCACCACTTTAGATAACTCACCACTCTAGGTGGCCTTGGTCTCATTAACACCGATATACAGAATGTGCGGATGTAAAAGAGAGACATGGTGAGAAAAAACCAA
>NW_015619176.1:0-1291 GCF_001515605.1 Sinocyclocheilus anshuiensis
AATGAAAAATGGTGTGTCTGATTGGTCCAGACGCTACAGCAGCATCTGCATTTGTACTCTGTACAGGAAATATAAATGAACAAGATGTTGCATGTTTAATTACTTTTGAGACTGTTATTTTGCAGTTTATTTGTACAGTTTACAATTTTTTGCTGTTTGATCCGTTTTATCTGAGCTCAACCGGTTTAACTTACTGTATGAATGGATCACGTTTGTGTCTGAGACTACTTGTCCATGGAAGAGAATTTATGCCACGCAAAAATTTCATTCATAAAATTACATGATCCAGGTTTTAAGCAGTGTTTGTTGAGGTGGTGCAGTTACATGAAACATTTTATTTGTGTTCCATTCCACATTCGTTTTACGGTATTCCACGCAGGCTACACGATCACAGTTAGAAGCATATTAAATGATTTTCTATAGATTTACTATAGATTTTAAGTAGGAATATTTCTTTCCTTTTTTTTTTCTTGGCCACCCCAAAGAAATCGCTGGGTCTTACCTGGCCACCCCTGAAAAAAGTTCTGGCTACGCCCATGCCATTAATGATGATACTAGAAGAAGGGATCTGTGTTTTGGAGGATCTAAATGTAGTAGAAAAGCTGTACGGTAAGAAAAACAGATTTCAACTGCATGAATGGTTGCTTTCGGTCCTGAGTAGAGGATATGATTACAATGCC
Source organism: Sinocyclocheilus anshuiensis (assembly GCF_001515605.1). Classification (NCBI taxonomy): domain Eukaryota; kingdom Metazoa; phylum Chordata; class Actinopteri; order Cypriniformes; family Cyprinidae; genus Sinocyclocheilus; species Sinocyclocheilus anshuiensis. The sequence goes on from NW_015619176.1 coordinate 681, forward strand.
AGAGGTTTTGGGTTTGAATCCCCCTTATGTATGAATTTTTCACATTAAACAGCTCAGGTTACAAATGTAACCTTGTTTGCTGAGAAGAGAATGAGATGCTGCATTGAGCGAGATGCTATGGGAGCTCCTCGGACAAGCGGTGTCTGAAGCATGTGTATTTATACACGCCAATCCAATTGGCATGGCATCATAACATAATACATGGCCAAGTCTATAAACAGATGCCTGAAATGCACATCATCAGATTCTAAGGATGCTTTCACACTTGGTTCAATTGCATGGTCCGAACCCAAGTTCGATTCATCCCTCTCCCCGCTGGATTGTGTTCACACAGTAGTTTTTGGTTCTGAACAGCTGTTTTACCCCAGTTGCTGGATAACAACTATGCAGAAGACGGCAAAATGAATGGATGCATGCTCACTTAATTTTTGTAATTAGGATTCACAGCACAACACAGAACAGCACATGCATCTATTCGACACGACTGTAATACAAAGGTTCAAAAGAGCGCAGAAGACAATTTCAAAACAGAAATGAGATATACATTCTCTCTGCTTCGCAGCATATCAGACACGCTTATCAGGAAAGCGAGTGAGTAAACACATAAATAC
>NW_015619177.1:0-1291 GCF_001515605.1 Sinocyclocheilus anshuiensis
AAAAAATCAAACATTGAGCAATGTGACTCATTGTCTTTGATTTTGGATTTTCACTTTTAGCTTTTAACGTCCCAGAATTATGTTATGTTCAAATGCTTTGTCAACATTAGCAATGAAAGCAGATGGATGTGAAAAAAAAAGAAGTAATTCTTGACCTTCTACTGGTGTGCTTAAGTAAGGTTCAGGATCACCATGGAGGTTGCATTATTTTTTTTTTTACTCTAGATGTTAAAATCAGTCTGATATGTAAACCACAACCAAACACTGTTGATCGAGGCTAAAGTGGAACTCATTTATTGCTCTATTTTAATTATATTGTGCACTGTTGAACCAGTGATAATGAAGTAAAACTAAACATCTTGTTTGAACGTACAAGTTACAGTTTTGAAAATGTGCAAACATTTGTGAGATATTTACTTTTACTTGATAAATGAGATTAATTACTATATTATTTTGAAGATGCTCAGTACCAAAAATAAATAAAAAAATCAACTCACCCTCTGACTGAATCTTCTGCTCTAACTCTTTGATTCTGCTCTCTTTTTCACTCAGTTCTTTCTTGTGTTGTTCCTCCAGTTCATGTCTCACTCTGTTCTCTTGAGCTTTCACATACATCTGAGGTGAATACGGTTCAGTCTTCATGTTCTCTATATAATCCAGCACTTGTGGGATATGTCTGGAGTTTTCAGGTTCCTTTAACCCCATCACTCTGTACTGACCTCCACAGAGACTGATTAACCTCTGAGATGCTGGGCTGGATTTGACAAACTCTGTTGCAAGTCCTTCAACAGTGAGCTCAGTTGTGAAAAGCAGCATGAAGTGCTCTCTGGAGTCGAATATCTTCTGGATCTTCTCTATTTCTGCTTTGTCTTCATCAGTCAGTGGACCAACAGGAATAATGATGATAAAAACATGAACTCCAGGATCACAGAGAGACACACAGTGTAGAGTCTGATGCATCACTTCCTCCTCTGAGAGCTGATTGAGAGCTGGAAGACTGATCAGATTGATCAGATGACCATGAAGCTCCTCCTCCATCACACACACTTCATTACTTGCTTTCTGGTATGAAGGACTGATATGTTTTCCTTGTAAAATTTGGGACACAGAGACCATTAGTGATCCATCACTTCCACACAGCACCAGGTTCAGTTTCTGTTTTCCAAAGACATCTGCTGACACTGAAAAACATTTTAAGAGTCATTAGAATAGAATGTTTACTCTCATGCCGTACCATTCATTCATTATTTGGCAACACTTTACAATAAGGTGTCATTTGTTAACATTAGTT
>NW_015619178.1:0-1291 GCF_001515605.1 Sinocyclocheilus anshuiensis
CACTGTTAATGCAATGCATAATTTTTTCAGTTAGTGCTATTCAACTTTTTTTTTTGTTTCAAAGACATATGACATTATTTTTCTTCCATAGGTACGGGTTTCGGTACCCAACCCTAAGCCTCTAAGACTTTGTAAAATACATGACACAACCACTAAATATGTTCCTTTATTTTCGATGAGTAGTTCTTAATGCAGCATATTTCATACAGTCTTTAACATGTAATATTGCCTGCATTTAAACGCATTTAACAAATATTTTGAAAGTAAAAATCAAACGTAACATTTCTGGTTATGAGTCAACGCGGATCATGAACTGAAAAACATGCAATCTTCACTTCCTGCTTCACTTCCTGAAGGAATATGCAACAACAGTGTATGTATAAAAATATTCTCTATCTTCTCTAGCTGCGTAGAAATACAGATCAAATGTTTTAACCACAAATATAAGAATTAGATCTCTGTTATTTAATTTACCGCTTTAGGGGAAAAAAAGCTTTTATACAGACAACTGTATGACAAAAAAGGCACCAATACCCAAAAAAGTAGCAAGTGACCTAAAATACCGGTTTCTTTATATTATTTAATCATAATGAAGAGAATACAAGTTCAGAACAGACATCAGCTTGGTGTTGCTGAACGTTATAATGTTATTATGATCCTCTTGCTGAATCAATTATTTTTAATGTCAAGTAAATTTGTTGCATATCCTCAACTGAAAAACTAAAAAATGTAATGAAAATAATTTTTTTAACCTCTCACATTAGGCTATTGCATTTTAGAATACATATACAAAACACTCACTATAAACAGTGACATTAAATGTCTTTGACTGTTCTCCTCCGGGATCGGCGCTATTTAGATAATAAAGTCCAGAGTCTGTGGTTGTCATGTTCCTGATGGCCAGCTTCAGTCTGTCACCAAATCTCTCAGAATTAAGATAATAAGAATTATGAGTAATGTAAGCAATGCAGCTGCGTTTTGATCCAAACATCCACATTATGCGACCTCCTCTTGTAGAAACATTACATTAGAGTCATTACATCTGTATCGACACTAAACACACCTGAAACACAGACAGGAATGATTGATTAATTGACACAAACTGCTACTAAACTATAAGATTATTGTTCACCCTGTTGAAAAAAAACAAAAAACAGCCAGGTATGTTTTGAAGCATGGCTGCTGGTTTTAGCTGGTCATGTGCTGGCCCTGAGCAGGAGCTAGTTGCATAGGACCAGCACATGATCAGCTAAGGACCAGCTTAAACCAGCAGCCATGCTTCAAAACATAC
>NW_015619179.1:0-1291 GCF_001515605.1 Sinocyclocheilus anshuiensis
CATAAAAGGTTGAAATTATGAGTCATGGCTATGAGATAAAAAGTGGCAATTAAGACACATTATGCCAATTATGGCAAAAGTCAAAATTATGACAACAAAAAAACAATGTAAATAATGTAAATTTTACATAAATAAAACAAATACTATTTATTATGGTTTGCTAAATCATAATTATTACATAAAGGGCCATAATTGTGAGATTAAAAGTCTAAATTGTGAGTCAAGATTATGAGGAAATATGTCAAAATAATGACATACTAAGTCATAATTATGGCAAAAGTCAAAATTATGACAACAAAAACAATAATGACATAAGTCAAAACTATGACATACTAACTCATAACTATGAGATAAAAGGTCTAAATTGTGAGATGAAAAGTCATAATTATAACAAAAAGTCAAAATTATGACATAAACAATTATGATAAAGTCTGAATTATGAGATGATAGTTTTTAAAAATCTTTTTATTCCCATTATTGTCAGTATTTGTTTTTTTTCATTGACGACACTGTAGTGTCTATATTACGTTACTAAATTACTATACTACAATAAAAAATAAATAAACCCATGTAAGTTACAGGAAGTACAACAAACTTTACCATGATGTATAAATACTTTACACAGAAAAAACGATTAAATTAAATTCATTTATTTATTTACTTACTTATGTATTATATATGTATTTATTTTGAGCTTTGGCTATTTGCATCAGTGTAAATAGATACTGCCTAACTATGTGCATCATGAGAATGAGACATCTGAGAAACTGTCTCGAAAATATAATATATCACGTCTTTTATATACTCTCATATTGATTTGGGGGAAATATGACCATTGGAATATGGCACTCATTCATAACGTGGTCCTCTATCCATGAAATATGTTTATGATGATTTGAATAGATTTCGTCGATGTTTAGTGTACACATATGTTTCTATACAAATAGGTTTCCGTTTCCAAACTCAGCTTTTCATTAATAAATAGCATCAGATAGTCACTGTTACTATGGTTACCTTAAATTTCAGCACAGCACGAGACCAAGGAGCTCTACAAAAAACTTTTCGACTTTTTGACGATTTACGACGTCAGTTCGGGCTTCGCGACGTGCTGGCTCGTTTGGCGGCAGGTCGCTCTCACTCTGAAGTTCAGAAGTCACCAAAACAACAACACATGAGCTTGACATTTAGCAGTCAGTTATGAATAAAGTTATGATTATAGACAATCACAACACAGGATCTTAGCAGAGAAAATGGTAAGTGTTTCCTCTTTCACTGTAATCCAATGTGACGC
>NW_015619180.1:0-1291 GCF_001515605.1 Sinocyclocheilus anshuiensis
CCATAGTATTTATTTCCCTACTATGGAAGTCAATGGGGACCAACAGCAGTTTGGTTCTTCAAAATTCTTCAAAATATCTTCTTTTGTGTTCAGCATTAGAAAGAAGCTTATACAAACTTGTACACAAAATTGTCATTTTTGGGGTGAACTATTCATTTAAGTTTATTTTGTGATCTTGACTATATATAATAATATGGTTATTTATTATTGCTAGCTAGCTAAATAGCATTAAGCATTGTTTTTCTGTCAAAACAGTACTGGCTGCAACTTTTGGGTCAAAATTATACCTGAATTCACTTGAAAACAGGAGTTAAGGAATGGGACAAAAAGAAATGCTTTCCTCCTCATATCATTACCATTACCAGTTTTCGCTATCATGCTCAAATGTTTTGCGCGGAAATACAAAGTTTCTCGGGGGAATGCAAAAGTGAACACAAAACTAACTTTGAAATTAAACTAATTTCTTCTCCCATGTCAGCTTCTGTATTAATAAGACCATCCTGTAAAATATTTTGTTTGCATGATTTGAGCAAATTCTGTAGCTCCATTGTCTTTAGAATGTATTGCTAATTTGCCATTTGCTATTCAAACATCTTTCCTCATTCAAATAGATATAGGAACTGTAATTATATACCCATTTCCTGCAATGAAATTAGCTACCAAGATGGCCGTCAATTGTCGTTTTCTGTGTGTACTGGTCAGACGAATTCCCATTCTAAGATAAATAACCAAACACAGTGTGTACAATTCTTAGCAGCATTAAGCTGTGGTACGTACAGTCGTGTTTAGCTGACTGCAGAGAAGAACTGAATTCAATCAGTCTGTGGTTTGGGAAGAGACAGAGAACACGGTTGAGAGAATAGGAAGAATAAATGGGCCAATGAAATCATAGTGATCTGCCAGCATGACAGGCACTCAGTCCTCAGACTTCTAAAGATAGGGGGGAAACAAGAGATATTCTGCCTGAGAGAATGAAATCACAGGATGTGGGCAGGGAAGAGCTGGTTTGAAGGCTGAAGAGAGTGCTGAATTAAATGAGAAAGAAACAAACGGACATCAAAGAAATGGTCATTATTGCTAGTGTCTCGTTGAGTGTCTCAACAACTCCAGGCTAAACCATTACAGACCTGCTTGCCCGTGGAGGACTGCCCAGCAGGAAATAACAAACGCTTCCTGACTCGACACACTCCCCATTCTGCCCACTGCCATCGGAGATAAGATGGCTCCCTGGGCAGAGCTTTGTCCGGAACGGTTTTCTATTGAAAGAAGGAAAGGTTCATCAGGGCCCTTT
>NW_015619181.1:0-1243 GCF_001515605.1 Sinocyclocheilus anshuiensis
ACACACACACACACACACACACACACACACAGAGAGACACACACAAACCCTCGGCTCGAGAAACGGTGTATCTGTTGGTATTTGTCGTGTATATTTCTCTTGTGCTCTTTATTGTTCATTGAGAACGAATGAACGAACTAACTGTTGTCTGATCATGTGCCAGTTCTGTCACTGTAGAACTTTTATAAATATATATAAATAATTCATGCGATAGACTTTAATACAAAAAAGGTTTGAGTTTTGTACGTCTGTTTCTTTTTTTTTTTCTTGTTTTTGGTGAGTCAACTAGAATGCATGTAGAAATGGGTGTGAATCTGTTATTTAACCAAACCATCAAGTTCATTCATGATTAGTAGGCTTAACCCTAACGTTGTGTTTGAAAAGGATCTTCTTTTATCCTGAAAATGCTAGTTACTGTTATTGCGTTGGACTAAAACTGACTGACTTTGCTCACGAATGGTGATTTTTTTTTGTTCCACTGAGGATTTACATCGCACCCATTTTCAATGTAAGTTTTGTGTTGTTGTTTTTTTCGCTGCACAGAATCCCCCGAACTTTGCTAAATTTACAGTAACACACCCTTAGTGTTTGTGCTTCAACACGGCTCTCCTCAACATCCACAAGATCTGAGCTATTCTTCATTAGAAGCCAAACACTTCCAGATAAGGGTTCGTTCAAACACTAATTTGAGCAATAGTGATAGCCATGCTTGCAGACACTGCTACAAATCGAGGAAAACGGTCTTCCTATTAGAGCACTGAATAGATTAGAGACAGAGAAATGAATGTAGGAGAGGAAGCAGAACTGGTTTGTGACTGACTCACACCTGTAGGACAGGTTATTCAGAGCTGTGCTTAGCAGCTGTTCTCCTCCTCAGGCAGTGTAACCCAAACCAGCCACGGCATTGGGTCTGTATTCATGCTCCTCATTCTGCTTTGAAGTTGTCCTAAACCACTAACCCTGACTGTAATTACTACCTGCTCAACATACAGACTCCACCAGCACGTTCATACTGATGCTGAATTGTGATCCGTCTCCTGCTCCTGGCTAATGTGTAACTATAGTCATTTTCCTCGTATAATGCAAAGCGACTGTTCAGGGTCTAACTCGCTGCACTGTACACTATATAACTACTAATTTAGAAATAGCATGTGAAACGGTATGCATTATGCATACGGTAAGTTTAATTTATATAAGGTAGGTTATTGTCTGTGTAAAAAAAAAAAAAAAAAAAAAAGGTTTT
>NW_015619182.1:0-1291 GCF_001515605.1 Sinocyclocheilus anshuiensis
TGTTGCCAAGGACCCTAGAAAAACTGATGATTGCGAGCGCCTGTATAAAATATTGTGATAGCGTGATATTACAAAGGCAACATGTTATTTCCTGCGTTAAATAATTGGGTTGTATATTGTAAACGTAACATTTTACTTTCATCTTGAAAATATTTATTTGGATTACGTTTAGAGCATATATCTTTGTTTCCCATCTGCTATTAAAGTAATGTATAAATCTGAAAAGAAACATGTTCAACTCAAATCAAATTTATTTGCATAGCACTACAATAAATATCATACCAAAAAAAATTTCTGTACTGAATTATATGGAGATTATTTTATTTATGGTGAAAACTAGGTCTGTCAATACAGCTCACAACAGATTGTACAAAGCAGAATGAAACGGATTATATAAATGTTTTAAAAAATAATCTTATAATTGCGTTAAACACATTGAATTAATATATTAAATAACATATTTCTCTGTATTTTAATGCTGCGGTGGGACACACGTTCAAGCAAATATACCTACACAGCACACTTAAAAACAAACTATATAAAATATGATATAAATAATAATAGTATTATCGGTGGTGCTAAAGACTTTTATTTTGAAGTTCCGCTAGCTCTTGATGCTCCACGGTGGCTGGTTTCGCCTGCAGTGAGTTGGGCGGCTCATGCAGACGAACATCGGCTGAGTCCCGTTCATTCTGGCATGATTAAAACTCAACACATTTACTGCATCTAGAGAGTGAAAGTGCTCGTGAAGCCATGTGGATTACCCCGGAGGAGGTGTTACTGGCCAACGCGCTGTGGGTGAGCGAGCGGGCGAACCCGTTTTTCATCCTGCAGCGGAGGAAGGGACACGGGCGCGGAGGAGGCATCACGGGTATGAGCTGCATGCTACCGAAATATGAGCGATCGGGCCCGTGTGCATGACAGATCACTCATGCATAATTACGGATAGTTTATCAAGACCGCTATACTTGCTGCTAAATCATTATAACTTGTTATAATATGTAACTTAGGTGGGTTTGTTTTGGTCGCATCTCTTCATTGATGCTGACTGTGTTTGCGTCATCTGTTTATTTATATCTGACAGATCTGTGAGATATAAGCTTATTCAATTTTTCTAATGTTAAGAAACAGTAATAAATAAATTACAGATGGTTGAAATGATACATTTAACATTTCTATGTGCCCGATATTTGCCATATAAAACACACTCATCACAGATTTCCTTTTTTTTTAAATCTTCAACAGCAATAACTGTTACCCTTCAGATCCTACGATCCTTTGATTTTTTTTT
>NW_015619183.1:0-1291 GCF_001515605.1 Sinocyclocheilus anshuiensis
GTGACCTCTGGTGGTGAGTGAACGGAAGTTCATAGACCGGATTCAAGTGCACTTAACATATTACATAACTTTGTTTTGCATAATTTATTTGTTGTGTTTTTTAACAAATATTTAGATGATATCCTTTGATATCCTATCCCTGTGCATTTTTTACATTATTGTAGTGATGCTGGTATTTCAGGCATTTAATGTTGCGTCCAAGTATGCAGGTTTTAATGTGGTTTTCATAGAGTCAGATAATACCATGTTAGATAACTGAAAAAGGTAACTGAGAGTTGATGAAAATTGATGATGCCTACATCGTTTTGAGCAAGAATGACAGTTACAGGTACATTCATGCAGATCACCAATTGAGCACCACCTGTAACTCGTCTTCGTCTGAAAGCCTTGATGAAAAGAGAACGGTTTGACTCATGAAAATAATGTGTTTTGGAGGGAGGAAAAGAAGGGGGAGAAAAATCAAATCCATGTGCTGCTGATCAGTGAGAGTGAAATCTGTGGTATTTTAGCCCTATTATTTCTGTTCACAAAGATTTAATTCTGCCAAGCTGGATCTGGCCCATGTTAACAGTGATTGCCTGGTGGTTCAGCTACCTACCAGCAGGTCTCCAAATGCTCTCACTGAGAGACAGGCCTGCCATCAGCCTCATGATTATAGGACACCAAACCCCTGCTTGGATCTATTAGACCCATCCAATCAGAAAAAGCCAGAAGAACACTTTGATCAAAACAAGGTTACATGATCAGACGGCTAATATGATTTTAACTTTGAATATTTTTTAAATCAAAGGGCTTGTTAAATAACCTTCAATTTTACACTTAGGATATCATGTAAGTGCATGAGTACAATAAAGTTTGCGTTTCTGTGATGTGTTACTCTGGGTTTCCTGTCTGTGTAAATGTGATTGTGAAGCAGCTTTATGGTTCATATAATTGAGTGGTTCTGGAGTTTTAAGGCAAGGGGTTTTCCTTATTTTTTTTAATGCCAAAGACCCCTAAATCTGATCATTATCCCCCTCCAACCCAATTCTAAGCTCAGCTGTATACAGAATGTGCATGTATAAATCCCTATTTATACTGTGTGAGGAAAATACAAATTATGATATTGTAAAAACAACATGCTTTTTGCTAAATTATTGGATATACCAAAAGAAATTAAGAATATCTTCTTGTACTAAGTTTATATATAACTGAAAATACATATAATATATACATATAACATAACTATACTATTTATCTAATAATAAATAATTATCTAATAAATTGGGGGGGGGGGTTAATTCCATATTTT
>NW_015619184.1:0-1263 GCF_001515605.1 Sinocyclocheilus anshuiensis
AGAATGTGTGTGTGTGTGTGTGTGTGTGTGTGTGTGTGTGTGCAGTTGACAGGAGGTGGCTTTGGGCCTCGTACTGGTGGAAATGTGTCTACACAGACACACACACTTGAACGGAGCACTTTTACTCCCCTGGGGGTCCGCTTAACAGCCGCAGAGTCTCTTAAGTGTATGTGCACTGAAACTTGGCCTCATGTTAGTCTAAATCTAGTTCCTGAGCTATTCTGCAAAGGTAAAGATGTCTCTCAAAGATAATTTTTTCATTAAAAATAATTTAATATTGTGTTGGGTGCAGTTGTATTACATGTACTAGATCTTTTTTTCTGTTAGGGATGTTCTAAAGCTACATATTTTTTTTTAAATTGAATAGACCATATGAACAAGTCAGTTTTAAGTAATCCCTGTTTAATTATAGCCTGGTTTAAGTTTATGTCCACAAAATACTGACTGAACCATATGTTTGCACTATGTGGATGCTAATGTAAATTACTTCAATTGAGTAAATCAATAGGCTAATCAACAAATAAATAGCCTAAATAACTGGAACCTTGTTTTGCACAAAACTATCATAGTTAAAATAAAATTTAATTAAAAAACAAAACAAACAAAACAAGCTTGGAGCACACAGTTTTAATGCGTCACAATACTTGTTTCTGATGCAGACATGGTGTACCAGTTTCTGTTAGACTATTAGCATGCTCAAAATGAATCTTTAAACCACTTGTGCTTAAAATATAAAATTAAAAAAATAAAAATCTAGACAAACTGACATCACTTATCACTGAAATGTTGCTGCACATTACTTTTTTAACCACATTACATAAATTACGAAGTTTTCTAGCTTTACTTGGTATAAATGTAAAGTTTATACTATCATCCTAACTCAGATCCTAATTTTTGTAACAAATAAATTACCACTTTGATGATTACAAAACTCCGACATCTAAAACATATTGAAGACACAATCCTCTTTAGTTTCAATGAATTTAGCTATATTTTCTTACTAGCTTGTAGTGTAGCTGACTACATTTTCAAAAGAGTAGAAATGGCAGATTAACTACTTTAAATTTCAAGTAGTTTGAAGTCTGGAAAGGTACGGTTTCAAAGTAGCTTCCCCGAAAATGTACACTATAAAAATAAAAATAAAAAACTAAAATCCCAAAATGAACACCATTAAAAGCATTAAACTGTGGATTAAATATGAGAAACTGAGTGGCCGTTAATTCACAAGTACTTCCTGCCCATCCAAAATTCACCAATGACCTT
>NW_015619185.1:0-1292 GCF_001515605.1 Sinocyclocheilus anshuiensis
ATTGATTGTTAGAGTGGATCAGATTGTTGGTCGGGGTCCTTCAGTCACAGACAAGGATCGTCCGAAAGGAGCCACGGATGCAGAGCTGCCAGAAGACCCCAGCATGATGGGACGGCTTGGGAAAGTGGAGAAACAGGTCAGTCACATCGCTAAGAGATGAAATAAATCACGTCCACTGATGCCTGTCTGTCTGTTCATTAATTATGGTCAGCCCTGTTTTCAGTGAACCTCTATATTTACTGATTATTGCTTGCAGAAAGCTCATCTACTATAACTTTTTGTTTATTTATTTGTTTGTTTATGTGCATATGTATTTATTTATTTAACAGAGAGGATTACATATTAAGTGGTAGTTTCCAATATAAGTTTATTATATATGATAATAAAGATGATTATATGATAATTATTATATATGATTATATAAGAATAACGATATATGTTTATTCTTGTTTCTTAATAAATACATTCTTAAAATAAATAAACTCTGTTCATTTCAGAACAAAAAAAAAGACATTTTTTTCTTCATCAAAAAACATATTGGTAATGAGAATTATACATAACTAAAATGTCTATGTATTTAATTATTTTTTTGATACAGTAAAATGCTTGTTATATGTTGAATAATGTTTTTATCGTGTTTAAAATGTTTATTTTATTAATTGAAATAATTTTTTATTTAATTTTTTTTTTTTCATTTTAATCATAACTAAAATGTTTGTTATATATTTAATTCGTTTTTCATCATAATTAAAATGTTTGTTATATATTGATATGTTTGCTATATGTTTATGTATTGAATTCATTTTTAAAATCATAACTAAAATGTGAATTATTTTTATCATAACTAAAATATTTATTTTATGGATAGAAATTAGCTTCCAATTGAACTATTTATATTTGGATATTCTTTGGGAAATTCACCAGGCTGCTATATTTTCTTTATCCTAAAATAAATGTAATATACATTTTTTATTTTATTTAATATTAATAAGAATACTACATATGAAAAAAAACTAATAATGATTCTAGCGAGGATTTCATTGGACAAAATTAGCATATTCTCCTGATTCGATCAATTGTCAGTTGAGTCAGCAATATTTTTATCCCCAAAAAAATGCTGCTAAAAGTTTTATTCATCCATGAGTAGTACATAAGTTCAAAGACCAATTTTTGTTAATTTTGTTTTACCTGAACTCTAATGTGATTCACCCATAACCAAGTGTTTCTACGCATAAGATAATGAGATCTTAAAGCAGTAAGCCCCAAGAAGCCGTGGTTTACAGTGAATTTAT
>NW_015619186.1:0-1291 GCF_001515605.1 Sinocyclocheilus anshuiensis
GCCCGAATCTGAAGAACTGCTGCTGCCACTCAGCCGAGATGGCCCACCCCCCTGCGCTGACCCCGCCTTCTCTGCTGGGAACAGGAAAGACAAGTGATTGCGACCTTCAATATGTGTGAGAAAAACGAACACTGAAGGTGCATATTTTATGCAACCCATTTCCGTTAAGAGCTTTGTCTCTATATTGTTATCTTAAACACCTTTACCCACACCTGCAGCTGTGTATTATGATAAAGCAGAGACATGCACAAAGAAAGCAAAGAACTGGTCTTGAAAGGACAGAATATATTACGTGCCCACCAAAGCAGCTGATATCAAGTGAAGTCAGTTAGTTACAGCACAAACAACCACATTCATCAGTTATTAGCCTCTTTAGCAGGTTTAACCAAATGTTATGCTTTGTCCAAACCAGGGCTCAACAGCAAGGATTTTTTTTTATGCCAGTAGTTCAGACTTCCCATGCTGGCCCCAACACAAAAAAATTGACATTTTATTAAAATAAATAAATATTAAATTTATAATTTAATATTTACCTGTATAAATTAGAAATTCTAATTTTTACATTTTTATTGAATAAAGTACAAAAATATCTACATGCACTTCTGTTTCAACATTTGCAGTAAGATTTTTAATCTTTCTGAAAGAAGTCTCTTGTGCTCACCAAGGCTGCATTTATGTGATCCAAAAATATGGTAAAAATAGTAATATTGAGAAATATTATTACAATTGAAAAAAAAAATCTATTTTATGATCTATTTAATCAATGTTGAAAACAGCTGTGCTGCTTAATATATACTTTTTTCCTTTTTTTTTTTACAGGATATTTTGATGAGCAGTTAAGGTTCAAAAGCTGAAGAACTTCATAATAACATAATTTATGTGAAACTGAAATCTTAACTTTATAAACATATTTGTCACTTTGGATCATTTAATGCATTCTTGCTGAATCAAAGTATTAACTTCTTTAAAAAAAAAAATAATAAAAAAAAAAAAAATTCTGACCGCAAACTTATAAACAACATTGTATAGACTGTTATTATAATCATACAGTAACTCCAAGACAACTATAAATTCATGTACATTTTAGATAGAAAATGATGGCATTTATTGTTTTGTAATTTAAACGCATTATTACTGAATCTACCAAGAATATTAAAAGTCAAAGACCATTAAATACTATTAAAATTTAAATAAAAGATTTAATCTAGTTAACAAGTTTAAAAAGTTAAAAAAATTAGCTAGCAAATTTTCAAAGGGGTCATATGATGCGATTTAAATTTTTCCTTTCTCT
>NW_015619187.1:0-1285 GCF_001515605.1 Sinocyclocheilus anshuiensis
AGAGAGAGAGAGAGAGAGAGAGAGAAAATTAGTCTGTGTTCAATCGGCTGCCTGCATTTAATCAGACTCCATAAAACACTCCTGAAGGTGTTTTTACCACACGACAGCTTTAAGAGCGCTAGAGGAGGAGGAGAATTAATAGAATAAGAAAGAAAAGCAAGATGCATGAGTAGATTCGGATATTTTCAATTGGCAATTATGTGAACTGGATTTCAACTAATTCACTGAAAAGACAAAAAACACTTTCTTCAAACATATTTAAATGCATGCATTGAAAACATGCATTGTGTTGTTATTCTTTACTAAAACTAAAACTATTTCACGTCATTTTCATTAAGTTCAATAAAGTTGAAATAAAATAAAATCTTGATATAAAAACCTGAAAAACTGACAATTAAGTTTAAATACTAAAAATCTCTAAAACTGAAATAAAAAATAAAGCTATATAGATATAAAAAAATACAAAAACTAAAAAAAACATATACAAAATCAATAAAATTACTAAAACTTAAATTAAATTTAAAATTAAAAATGAAAATATAAAAATAAAAGCTAAATGAATCAGTCAATTTCTTCAAATATATTTAAATGCATATTAAAAAATGCATGCATTTAAAACATACATCTAGTGTTGCTATTGTTAACTAAAACTATTAAAAATTGTTTTCAGTGATTGAAATAAAATAAAATATTAAACTGAAATTTAAGCTCTAAAATTACTAAAACTGAAATAAAAATAAATTAAAGCTATATAGAAATATTAAAAACAGAATAATAATGAAAATCACAAAAGCACATAACAAAATTACTAAAACTGAATGAAAACTGAAAATTCAAAAATAAAAGCAAAATTGTTTGAGTTGTGCTGAGTTGATTTCTTTAAACACATTTACATGCATATTTAAAATGCATGGTTTTAAAATAAAAGCTGCATTATTATTATTCAGATCAGATTTTTATTCAAAAGCTTGTGGGCAAATGCTGACTAAAATGTTTTTTTTAAACAAGAACAAATGATCAACTGTAAGTGGCACTGTAACGGCGTATGTGAACATATGGAGCAGCTGAATTGAATTTCAAATGTTAGAACCAAACCCTGCGCCCTTGAATGAATTAACCATCCTGTGCCAAGAGAGACAGACTGAGAGAGAGAGAGAGAGAGAGAGATGGATGATGTTGGACAGCAACCGTCTCTTCACTGTCACCCCGGCAACATACATCACTGGCCTGTAATGGCACAACACACACACACACAGACAGACAGACAGACAGACAGACAGATAGA
>NW_015619188.1:0-1292 GCF_001515605.1 Sinocyclocheilus anshuiensis
ATCCATCCACGCAACAAAAGTGACTCGAACATCTTCAGAGACTCTGAATCATTCCACTTGAACAAGATCGGTAGGAAAATGTGGGATTTTTCCCCCACAGAAGAGCCAGGATCAAATGGCACAACCTACAAGATGAAGAAAAATTAGCTACTGTGCTTTATTTACTCTTGCTCCAGAATAAATACCATTGCCATATAACAGACCGACTGCCTGCATTAATTTAATTAAAGCACCTAAACCTTTAATCACTTCAACATGTTTTCCAGTGAACAACAGGTTGCGGACGAAACCAAATGTTAAGGATTGCAAAATATCGCGCTTGCAATATTTCATACAATTTTTTCATAACTTTTTGAGACTGCGGTTTAAGAAATTAAACAGATTTTATTATGTTTTGCTAATTAAAATATTTATTATTTATATTTTAATTAACATAAATTAACAGCACTTATATACACTCATATGAGACATTTAATCACTTCAGTCTTCTAAAAAAGCCAAGTAACCAGTAATAATAATAACAATAGTAGGCTAACACCTAAGCAAACTTCATGCATCCAGACCAATAGCAGTCAGTATAAAGGTAAAAACCACTGGTCCTACTAGGATGAATAACAGACAGCTAAATGTAAATAACAACTTAATGAGTGCACCTTTATGGCTGCCTTAGTGGAATTTGCAGAGTCATTTAAAGACATTGAAACATACAATCCTAAAAAAAACTAACAAAAAAAAAACTTTCTCAAGTGGCAAAAAGTTACTTCACAAAGAGTAGGCTACATGTCTTTTCTATAGGTGCATCTGGTTATCTTTACAAAATGAGAGTAGATTAGCAGCACAAACTTGGTGACAGTTATAATGTGCCCAAACTCATAATTTAAGGCATTGTAGACAGGCTGCCTACCTGAGATACCGGGCCTACAGATCTGTATAGAGATGTGAATGAGCTCCTATCCCATCGCTCATGTGCAGCTTGATTAGCCCCACGTGTGTCTCGTTCTTCATATGTGGAAGTGCAGCAGATGGTCGGAGACGCACCGTGTTACGAGGCTGCGGCGGTATGTAACGCTTTTCTAATTGAAACAACAATATTGCAGCAGAACCCCGCAGTGGAACAACACTGCAAGTTTGGACAAAGATTACAGATGAAAGTTTTTTTGAAAATTACATCTGGGAACGTGTAAATCACCTTATGATCCTAAATGTAGCATGGATTGCATATGTAAGCATGGGTTACCAGCCTGCCCATGACCATATACAGGTGCATCTCAATAAATTAGAATGTCGTGGAA